>NW_008684046.1:636-1693 GCF_000695815.1 Acanthisitta chloris | reverse complement strand
AAACAAAACCTCTTTTTTCACCCTTTTTTTTTTTTCGTGCGTGCCACCTCCCAAAATGGAGCGGGATTAGGGCTGCCAGTCCCCTGCACACGCGGGGATGGGGTCCCTGGCTCACCCCGGCCAGGCTCTCCCCCCCAGCACACACAGCGATGGGCTCATGCCTCTCCTCGCCCGCAGCTCTTAGTCCTTCGCTGCCCCGTGGCGCGGCCAGGAGCAGCCGAGGACAGTGAGGAACATATCTCACAGCATTTTGGGAAAACCGTGGGCTTGTGTTTTGTTCAGCTGTTGGGAAACTAGGAAAGAAAATATAAATATCAGGTTGCGTTCATAATTTTGCCTTTATCTCGTTATAGAGTAAGAGTATAAAGACGGTTTTACGACAGAAAAAGAAGGACAAGAAGAGAGAAGGAAAGACGGGAAAGAAAGAAAGAAAGAAAGAAAGAAAGAAAGAAAGAAAGAAAGAAAGAAAGAAAGAAAGAAAGAAAGAAAGAAAGAAAGAAAGAAAGAAAGAAAGAAAGAAAGAAAGAAAGAAAGAAAGAAAGAAAGAAAGAAAGAAAGAAAGAAAGAAAGAAAGAAAGAAAGAAAGAAAGAAAGAAAGAAAGAAAGAAAGAAAGAAAGAAAGAAAGAAAGAAAGAAAGAAAGAAAGAAAGAAAGAAAGAAAGAAAGAAAGAAAGAAAGAAAGAAAGAAAGAAAGAAAGAGAAATGATGCTTTAACGTGCTCTTTGACATGTGAAACGAATTAATTTATCTTGATCACATACAGTTTTGTGGAGATTTGCGAACCTCCAGGGCACATTTGGTTGACTCGATAATGTGCTTCGCACGTGGAAACACAACCAAAACAAGTTTCGGTGACGGTGGTTTGTTCTTTGAAAGCATTGCCTCGCATCTAAAATCCCACTTTGATATTAAACAGCTTAGAAGCACTGAACAATCTAACGGATTTTTTTTTTGTTTTTTTAACAAACTGAGACATTTGGCACTTTACCGGTTGCTTTAAAATCTCTCCCCTAACAGTCGGTCGAATTTTAGCTTAATTGAGAGATGATTTTATGAG
>NW_008684046.1:0-596 GCF_000695815.1 Acanthisitta chloris | reverse complement strand
TTTTTTTTTTTTTTTTTTTTTGCACAACCGCTGCCAGGACTGGTTTCTGAAAAGCAGAAACCAATTAAATATTTATTTCTCCTCACATTTTGTCCATAAAATTGTTTTCTTCTCTGTCATCGACGGTCTTCGGGTACTATAGCAGTACAGGGAGCGCGGCAGGGGACAACCACATGGAATAACCGAATATCTTTCGGGTAAAGGAAGGAAAACACAAACAGAATTAATTGAATCGCGCCATCAGATGCCGCAGATAATTTATTTGTGCCAGTTCGAGAGCTCGATGTGCTGGCCTCGGGGCCGGGAGGGAACGAAGACACACAGCTCGGGCGCTTCCTCGGCGTCTGGGCCGGCCGGTCCCAGCACCGACTGATGCCTGGAAACGGTCTTTTGTTTCCAGGATCTCAGACTGGAGCTTCGCCCACCTTATTTGTTACTTTAGGGGTTGTTTGGAAACCCAGAGTAAAGAGTTAGTTCCCCTCCCGAGAGGCGCTTGACCACAGCCTCTAGCCAAATGCAGCTTCGTGACTGCTTTCACGGGCAGGCAGTGGTTACAACGAGAGAACCTGCGGGACGACATCCACATCAGCTCCCCA
>NW_008684045.1:0-3230 GCF_000695815.1 Acanthisitta chloris | reverse complement strand
GGATTTCAGGGAGGCTATTTGGCTTCCTATCTCTGTCTATCAGCTCTAGAGTCCAGCTGTCCTGAGGATGTTCCCAGTTGTGAATTCTTGTAACTATGAATTAATAATTTTAATTCCAAAACATCATAATTTCTTCTTAGGCATGGGTTATTTTAATAAGCAATACAGGAACAAAGACATTTGCTAACATATCTGTGATGAATTACTACCAAAGAAGCAATAGGAGGCTAACTGAAACTGAGGTCTATTTCTTTAAAGCTACAATTGAATATTCACGGCAAACATCTTGCAGCACATACCCAGCTCTCATGAGGATAATAATAAAGTTTTCCCCTTGTCACTCCTGTAGCAAATAAACTCTTTTTGTACTAAAGCATGAAAAACAATAGTTTATCTTTTTTAATAACTACACTTTTTAGTACTTTAAAATGAACTAGCATTGCTGATTGCTGCTTCTTATAATTGTTTTATTTAAGTAAACAGAAAACTAAAGTAAATCTCAGGTCTAAATGGGCTTTCTTTTTGGCAGCTTCTCTTCAGTTGTGGAAGTAGGTGGTTACAGACATCAGATAGCTGCTCCAGCTATGAAATAGAACTAGAAAAGAAACATAGAAAGGGAACCACCTATGATACTCAAAGAGAATAATTTTATATGAGGAGAATCTAAACATCTAGATTCCTTTTTCTGGAAGCTGAGAAATAATATTATACAGGTCTGCAGAACTATGGTTGTCTCAGAGATTGCCTCTGCCCTAAGACACTACGACTCGTTGTCCTTACCAGGTTTAGGATGTGTTTGACAGCAAAGGGACATATATTTTCACACAGGTTGTACTGTGGTACTCAGTGCCTCAGAATGCTTTAGAGGTAAAAAAGGGAAAAAAAGGATTCAGAAAGGGAGGCTGGAAAAATTAGTTACTGATGCTTTTAAACACAGTGATCCAGCAGTGTTCTTTGATTCAGGGATCTTCATACTGATGAATCATAGAAGCTACAAATAGGTTACATTGGGGAAGTCCTAAACCTTAAACTCCTCAAACATCTGCTTCTCATTGCTGTTAAAGGAAAGCTGGTAAGCCTTTGGTCTCATGTGTCAGGGAGGGTAAAACATGGTCATACCTGATGCCATGCAGCAAGAAGTTGTTGAAAGCTGCATGCTGTTTTCACAGCATAAGAATGTGTTTTAGGATGGCTAAGAACTTTTTCTTAATAGGAACTTAAGAATTTTCAGCTTCTTTTTTTTGACAGGAGGGAGCAAACCAGCTTGAACAGAAAAGATTTTGCTCTTTATTAGGCAATTTATATTCCTAATCCTTATCTTATCTAAAAATGAGACAGCAGCTGCACCAGGAAATTTTGCTTCTTAAGCCCCCCAAGTCAATTATTAGTTCTTCAAGAAGCCATTCATATAACCAATTTCTGTTCCAAGAGCACAAAAAACAATGCAAATTTATTCTTGCACCTCTTTTCATGTTGTAATCACTTGAGGAAGGGCAGTGATGATACATGAGTTTTAAACTGCTTTTCATATCAGTTCAGTGGGTTTTTTTGCCTGATGATAGAATTTCATTATATTACAATAAAGCTTTAGTGCTGGTACGACTTGTTTCTGCTGTAATTTGCTTGTTACAGTTTTGCTGCTTCTTTTAAGAGTGTCAGAGAAGACATCTTTAAGGCTAGACAGCATAAGCCAACTACATGGTGAAGGAAAAGGCTTTCAACCAGGAGGAAGGGTATGTGTGATCACTGATTAGCCTCACTGAGAGGTGGGCTACAGAGTGAAAATATTGTGTTGTTGCTTGGTGCAAGACAGTTACCCCACGAAAATCATAGGGGGAAAAAATTACATTTTTCAAGCAACCTGCAAATTTATAAAATGTGCCTGATCACACTGTATTATTGTGAATATCTTTTTGTACACATTACAAAAGGAAATTTGTAGAGAACTGTCTCAGCATGGCATGATTACAGCTTTTGATGATTTGGACTTTTAATCAGCTAGTGAGCTTTAGGACTATTGGGACTTCGGCAGAATCAAAATTCCAAGTCAAACAAGAGGACTCCAAAATAACATCATACAAGATTGTCTGAGCACCTCTAACATACAGCTGAGATGCCCTGCATGACTGTGTGTGCTCAGTAAGCTGGCTCTGATCACTCTGACTGTACTGGTAAAATAGGGTCTGACCACATCCTCCTTCATCAGAATCCCTCTTACCACTTCCCTGATACATTTTAGGGTATATATTTTTACCTTATATCATTGGATAAGTATTTATGTCTTAGATGAAAAACTCAAATTAAAAGACAAATAAGTATTCCACTTCTGTATAAGTTGTTTCATTATCATCAGTTTATTCAATTGTCTCAGAATTCTAGTAATTTTTAAATTTGCTGAAAACCTGATTAGCACCTAATTTTGGAGGCACAACCTGCTCTCCACAACACATTGGTTTGTCATATTCATGGGGCTGATTTGACTTATTTCAATATCATACATATGGCAAATTACCTTATTAGAGTATACAATTGGGGCGAAAACTGAATTAAGTGACTCTTTTTAAGTTGTGGCTCCTGTATTTAATATACAGCCACAGTCTTTTTGCAAGATATCAGCTAATCAATGATGGAATTAGAGTTGGGGAGCTCAAGTCAGTAAAAATGCCAAAAGAAGTGTCTTGAAGCATTGGGTAAAAAACTTAATTCTATAAAGGCCAATAAGAAACAAGCATTCAGATTTTATATTCCTTAATGTTATTAAAAAGATTATTCAACTCAAAACAGAACTGGAATTTCATAAACCAACGATATTAATTTTCATGTTCCTAATAGGTAATTATGCCTTTCTTCAGAAGTACACTTCCATTTGCCCCTTTATATCAATTAAAGTTAAACTCAAGTAGCAGAACAGCAAGGCCTGTGCTTCAAAGGCAGTGGCTGGTGAGACTGTGAAACAAAATGCAATGATACTTACCAGCTTGTCCCTCACATTAAGTATATTAAAATAAGACTGCTCATGAGCACATTTTATTATTTTTTCCCAGTTGCCAAAATATAAGTAAATCTCACAATCACTATTTACTTGCAAAGATACCTCCAGGTAAGGCTTTATTTGAAACACTGTACTGAATATCTTTTTTTGCTCGTTATTGTTTCCCTTTCCTGCATGTAAAAGATTTTCTGTATTAAAGATACTGACAACGTTAACAGCCTAGCCTTATTTCTTTTTT
>NW_008684044.1:0-19963 GCF_000695815.1 Acanthisitta chloris | reverse complement strand
ATTAAACTGTCCTTATCTCAATCCACAGGTTGTACCTTTTCTTCTGATTCTCCTCCCCATCTCACCAGGAGTGGTGGGTGGTGAGTCAGCCACTGCATGGTACTCAGTTGCTGACTGGACTTAAACCCTGGCAACATGACAGCTAACAGTCCAGTTATTCAATTTTAAAACACTTTCTTTTCTTTTTGTTTCAAGATAGGGGCTAGTCATGGAGTAAAATGATTCATTAGTGGCTCTGTGTGGGTATGTAAGCCTATGGATTAAAAAAGCCAGAGTGATACAGAAAAATATAGTGGGAGGAGAAATTGCACTGAAGAATCTGACAGCTTCAGAAGCAATGTGTGTAGTTTCAGATCTATATTTCACTATTTGGTTGTATCAGTAAGAACTTGGTGTTAGAACAAAAACATGATTTTTCAGTCGTGGTTGGATTTCCGTCATTTTATCTGATTAACAAATATAGCTACGTCTTGTCTATCAAGTGGTTTAACAACTCTGTGATATAAATGTCAAGAAATGACAGAAATTTTCACTTCTGAGCTGGTATGTCTGAGTATTTAATATATCTGCCAAAACCAGTAAGGGAACAACTCCTGTCTGAATCAGATGGATGAACAGATCATAAAAGTAAGCCTTAAAGCATTACTAGGCTGCTTTGGTCTGAAATACATCCAAGCAAACACACACTGCACAATGGCAGGAGCTGTATAAGAGGAAAAGTTGTGTGGGGTGGAGAGAAAGGAGCAGTGCCAACTACCCTTTCAGAGACTTTGTAGAGCCTACCTTGAATGCCAAATTGAAATGTCAACACCAAATCAAAAGTGCTTTGCACAGTGTCAACATGGTGTCACTGAATGCAAATCTGCCTTAAAAGGCAAAGGTTTCCTGCTCACAGTAAATCCACTCAAGTATAAATTTTAAAATAACAATAATAACCAACTCAAACATGTTTTTTTAAGCATTGTTTTAAAGAAGGATATTTTAGAGACAAATGCTGCTGTTTCTTGCCAAGTATGGCAAAACTGGGAGTAACTGGAGCTCTTCCTGTTCCTTGGCTCTGTCAAGAGGTAAAGGAAGCATTCCCCCAATCCCAAGGTAGGCTTCTGGCATATGACGTGAGGTCGGACCTTGCCCCTGGGAAGCTAGTGGAGTCCCCAGCAGGGTAAGCTTGCCTGGGAGCTAGGGCAGATAACCAGGTTTCTGGACTATGAAGGATTCTGGGTGCAGGAAAATTCTCATAAACATAAGTTAAGGGTCTCTGTGCAATAAGCTTCTTACCTTTCACTGGGGACTACAATGCCTTTTAGCACAAACTAAACCTGACAACTTGAAAGTAGCAAAAAGCTCTGCTCTCTGAATCTTTTGACCTGGCTCTTTACACTACAATGTCCCAAGGCAAAATTCCTTATTTCTTTGCCACGAGTTAATGTTTGCATTTCAGAGGCAGCTTGGAGGCCCTTCAGCCTGAACAGAAGCTGTAGATTTGGGGAATGCCTGAAGAAGACTGTCTTCCACACCGTCACTCTGTTTTGATTTTTATGTTCCTTGTATATGCAAAGCCACCGATTTGTAATCTGACAAAACAGAAATGACACCTTATCTTTTTGTTAGATAGGTGGACTTCTGGGATTAGTTGGAGCTCTTCCTGATCCTCGAGTCTGTCAAGAGGTAAAGCAAGAATTCCCTCAATACCGAGGTAGGGCTTCTGAGTTGAACATTAGCACCTATTTGGTACAAACATGTGGGGGAATGTTGATGTGCTAATGCCCAGAGCCTGCTGACAAGTGTAGTACACATTTTCAGGAGAAGCTGACCAGACAGAAAAAACAACTGAACGTTTAGTTCAAAAACTACTGTTAAAATCAGAGCCTGAGTTGAAGAAAGACCTAGAAGGCAAGAGGGTAGAGAACTTGTTCCTGCTAAAGGCCAAAGGAGTTTTGCAGACTCATAGTTTCATGTGCATCACCCCTTACAGTGTGGTGGGGGAAGAAACCTAAAACCAATGTGGCCACAAGATTTACAAAAGGGAATTGTGGACCTAGTCTCATCCCTGAGGTCAAAGGTTCTCTAACAGAGATTTAGCAGCTGACAATTTAAAGCAGGTCAGGCTCTGTAAATTTTCAGTTCCTGCAGTTAGGGAAAATATAAGGTCATGTTTTCAATTTACAGTTTGCTCCTGGCATTGCTGATGGTACTTAAGTAATGGTTCTTAGAATAATTTACTCATCATGCTCAGATTTGTCTCAAGACTTCTTTTGTATTTGTATACATTTAGAGTCGCCCATGTCCAGAGTTTGTTAATTACAGCTTTTGAATCTATTCTCTTCAGCATTGCAGAGATCCTTTTATTTAAAATAACAGTAGGAACATAATAAACAGAGAGAGGAAAATAATCAAACACAACTGCCTTTAAGCTGATCCACATTTTGTTATATTGGATACCCCACCAAAATAAAAAACATTTTAAAAAGAGTCATTCTTTTATGGAAGTGAAAACCAAATGCTTTCATCTTTTATTGAAGAGTAATCAAATTGCATTATGTTGCTTCCTTAATTCCATTGGGTCTTAAAGAACATTAGTTTATTTGCAGCCTTTTTTCATCTAACACTAGACAAAGCCCTCTATTAAATCATTACTCAGTAGCTTTAACATTGTAAATGCCAGTTCCAAGTTTCTCATTCACACTGAAAATGGCCCATTATAAGTACTGATAGGTTAACATTATTATTTCTAGAACATTAAAAGCATTATTTTTCCCTACTTGTCATGTAGTTAATTTCTTATTAGTAATCTCAGTCGTCATTAATGAGAGATATACTTTTAGCTTATTTGTACACTGAGGTATTCAAAATGATACTTAAGTCTGTTCAATCATATTCCTGGTTATGGCTCTTCTGTGGTTCACCCTTTCCCCAGGAGCCTCACATTTTATCTTTTCCATATTGTTATCAAGACAGAATCTTTCTCAGTCCCTAGAAGGCTTGTTTTAAGCTAGTTGTTTCCAGTTTGTTTCAAATCTTTGCCCGCAATATCCTTCCATGCCATACAGAGCAGCTATTCACCAGATGCCAGATGCATGAAGCACTCTTCAATTGGCTCCTTTCCTCAAAATTACTGATTTTTATGCCAAGCTAATTTCCAATTTTTGGACTTCATAGCTGCTGATTGTGGTTTTCCTCAGGGCAGTTGTTACTGAAAATGGTCCCAGGTGTCAGTGACTACTACCACAAATCTTTTGAAAAATTCTCAATATGCTCTCTTTCTCATGTATTTTTCCTGGGCCTTCTAAGGCTGAGCATCCAAACCTCAGTAGCAGAAGGTAATTGTGGAACTCAGCACTTGCTGCAGAATTGAAGTGTTGCTTTCATATCTATGACACCTACATTTCACAGCTGCTATCCATCCTAAATAATATTCCTTTAGGAATTTTCCCTAGATAGTATTTAAACATATATGATAATGTAGGTATATGCCATGGGAATTAATTTATTGGCTACCCTATCAGGCCCCTTAACATTTTATCTCATAAGATGAAAACATGCATGCATGAAACTACATCAGATTTGCAAATTTCCTCCAAACCTGAGGTGTCTTACAGCTGACATCCTGAGCATTATCCCGAGCATTATGAGCTGTAGAACTGAAATATTTGAAGATAGGACTGCTTAGTGTAAAATGTTACACACTACTGAGTCTAGAGAACAAGCTCTATAGTGCAGGAAAAGGTACCAGTAGTGTTATGCTGCATTTGTATATATCTATTACAATACTGCCTTTTTTTACATGATCATGTGTGATGTTATCCCATAGCACTCTATGTTTATTCTAATCTCTCAGAAATTACTTAGAAAGGAAGATTTAAGATTTCTCAAATGACCACAAATCCTAGAAACTTTAGTATCTTCTTTGCAGTAAGCTAAAATCTATTCTATTTTCATATGTAATAATGGTAGTTTACAAAACTACATGCAGGTAGCATGTTAATACTGTTATCCATTTTCTAGGATTCATCTTCTCCCTCATTCTTCTTTAGGCTTATCAAAAGCCTCTTTTTTTCTAACTACTTCATATCCTACAGCAGATGTTTTGCTGATCCTTTTCTCAGAAAAAGAAGAGAACATAAAAGCAACTACTCCCCAGGAGCACAATCTGATCCCTTTAAGGGCTTACTTTAAGCCTCTCGTCTGAAGGATTTTGTGGGAAAGCACCTGAGGAGTGAATACTTCTGATTTGCAGGGAGCTGCTTTCTCTAGAGAAGTGATGATCATAGTAAGATGCTGAGGAGCCAGTCATCCCTTCCATTGTTCCAGTCACAGAAACACAGAAGGCCAAAAGAAAGGCCACAAGATCGTATTTGACAGTATTCATGTAGTGAAAAGCCCACACAGAAGGCCCATAGGTGATTTGCATGTGCAGCTGTGTTAGGTAAATAATTGAATAATCCTGAAAATAAGGATCAAGGTGCAGGTTGTCAAAACAACCATTGTTCATTTTCCTTTCTGCATTTCAGTTCATTTCACAGGATCTACTCTTCCTGTATTAAATGTATTTAGAGTTGTCATAGATGTCTTATTTTATCTGCTACCATACATTAGCATAGAGTTGGATCATCTAATCTATAACCAACCCTTTCTGTTTCTAAATACTATGATCAAATGAAGTTCCTTCAGTTTATATGCTGACTATTCTGCTTTAGGCTCTAGCTTCCTCAGTGCCAATGGGATGGTAAGAGCTGTCTTGTCTTCTCACTGCCAGCCCTGCAGATCAACTACATCTGATTGTTCTGGACACAGATGAGGAGACAAGGATTTAGCCTGCTCTTTTGTACTGTTTCTTATCAAAATACAGAATGCTCTTGGGTGGTGGTTAAAGAAATAATATTTTCTGTTTTACATATGCTCTGGCATGACAGACAAGTTAAATGACACATTAATCAAGACATTGGACCTCCTGGAGAAACTCCTGAGAGTCTTCTGAAATCCATTCTCATTTAGCTGTGTAAGTTCAAATGTGGCTGTTGCGGTTTTTAATTATTTTTATTTGTTTCTCAAAGCTAAATATGTATATGATTTTTTTCCTGCATGGAGGTGTTGTCTTCACTCACAGCTTTAGAAGAATTTCCTGCAAAGCAAAAAGGTTAATAATTTAGAATATCAAACCTATAATAAAGATCATTAAATACAGATAGGCCTTAGCCAATTTGTGTATCAGCTCTTTTGGCATGAGTGTTTAGGTTAGGGGCAATCAACATACAGACATTTTCATATCTGGATTTGAAAGTGCACACAAGTCCTGAGAGTGTTTGAATGGCAGGTTTGGATCTCAGTCTTCCATCTTTTTCCATCCTTCTAAATAGCTTTATCATCTTGCTGCACTGAAAACTGAAAAAAGCCTTTCTTTAACCACTTAAGCTATAACACAGATCTTTTCAAAGTTAGGAAAAAACTGTGACTATAATTGAAAAGTGTTTTGTTCAGAGATATTGAATTTCTTGTGAAACTAGTGGACTGGAACATCTTTGTTATCATTGTTACCATTTTTAATATGTTAAAGGGAAAAGGGAAGTAAACCTGAACAGAGTGGACTTGTCAGCACTGCCAGTGTGTTTCTGTGCAGATTCTGTGTGAAAAAGACAAAGATGTTCTGAGAATAAAGAAGTCTGATGAAGTCCAGGAAACACTTTACCTCACTATTCTTCCTCTTTTTCTTTTTTTTTCCCAAATCTTTGTTTGGCTTCCCTTGTTTTAGTAAAAATAATAGAATGAGCAAATGCATCAAGCTGAATGCAGGAATGAATATTTATAGCTGCACTTCTTTTTTGTTCTTTTTTTAAATTTTCCACTCCTCCTTGCTAAGTAAAGCTGTTAAGAGAACTGAAGTCTTATAACAATTAGTGGGAATTTTTTGACATGACAATCTCTGTAGATGAAATACAGAGGTATTATGATGGCTACTAAAATGGGCCAGGAAAAATTTTCCTTTTGAAGAAGAGGTAATTCTCCAGAAGGGGTAATCCCCCAGTCCAAACCTCTGTTTCTTTTGCCTTAATCCTCGAAAGAGCTGACACCCTTATGTGTGACATTAGCCTTAGAACTTTGGTTCATGTCTTCATTCAGTATCTTCTCAAGTGTATAATGCAAAGAGTGTTCCATCTCTCTGCTGTTCTGCCTGGAAGAACCTTTAATCTAAATATTTCCCCTCTATGTTAGTGTCCAATTGTTATAAAAACAACAGAGAGACAACTGGTGTCTTGTTTGGAGATGGGAAGTGGTTGAAGTTGGTCACACCACCTAGTCAACTCAAAAGGTCCCCGTAGGTTTCTTCTGTTGTGAACTGTGGGAATCCAGAAGTTTTCCCCAAAATCAGAGACAGTATGAGTCACATGTATTTTTCAAATGTCAGTTCAGCAAGTTGCATAATCATGAAAACCATACAAATGGGTTTCACTTTTCTGCAGAATAATTCACACACACAGTAACCCCTGTATGATTACATCATGAGACAAAATCCTGAAATGTTCAAGTCCGTTCACAACTCAAGTATTGTCTATTGTATAAGACAAAGAAAGCAGGTTTGGTTTTTGGCTTTTTTGTTTGGTTTTTTTTTAAATTAAAAAAATGTAGCAAATACACAGAGGGTGAACTGGAATACATAATACACCATTTCTAGAAATCCAAAGCACTATGGCTACCTAGCATAAGTAGCAAACTGGTTTTTATTGATATTTTAAATAGTCCTACTGGAACTGAGATTTTATATTAGGAGAGGAGATGGGACTCTCAATTTAAGGAAATTTAAGGAAATATAGGAAAATAAATTCAGGTTTAAAATATATTGCAAATGTTTCTTAATAATAGTAGCTATACTCTGAAATAAATGGCTAATTTAACCATATGATATGAATGTGAATATTGATCCTTATGGTTAAACAAGGTTTTAAAATATATGTGTATATATATCTTTACATATTTTAAATACAAGGTGGGTGGCTTTGTCATAGAAGATTTGTCAATATACTCAGAAGCCACCTCAGGTTTGAAAAAAGAGATAAACAGGCCTACTGATACTTTGTCTTTTTATATACCACATAGCAGCTATAGACATGGCCTTTAGTATTATGATAAAAAGTATCACTGAGCTGTCTTCCATCACCCATCTCTCTCCCAGAAAACCTCAGCACTCAAAAATGAGAAGAGAGCTGAGAAGCTCTCACAGATGAGAAGAGAGTAAGGAAATGTTTGAGGAGGATTATTTTCAAGTCATTGATAACTTACTTTGTTTAAATTTTTTTCTGAAACTGCACCTAAGCATTTAGTGTGTGCAGAGTGCCGTGCATACTGTGCTGCGCTGTGGAGTCTTGCAAAATGGCAAGAAATGTATTCATACTTTGTAAATATGTTTTTAGTGGCTGGAAATTTCTCCTTCACAAATAGTTGTGTCATGCTATGTGCTGACACCTCTGAAACTTTGCCTGAAGTAGTTTATAGCTTTGTCTAAACTGGGGTAATTGCGCACGATGGTTTATACAATGACGAATTCCTCTTCGCATTTACGGGGCTCTGTACAGTTGTTAGGTTTAGCACTGCTATATTAAGCATTAAGCTTATTACACCCAAAAGAATTAAATTATGCTGAGGCAATTTGATTAGTTGTGTCCAAAGGAAGACACAACTGTAATGAGCTAAAAGCTTGAAGTGAACATTGTTAACAGTAATACATCATAGTTAAAAATATTTGCTTAAGTATTTTCATTAAATCTATTCTCCCTATTTTTCCAGTCCATTTGCTGTTCTTGTAAAAATGATTTTTGACTTCCAGATTATTCAAAGCACAAAAGTTGATAGAACTTTCTAACCTTATTTTAGGGTTTATACACACTATACACAATCTTGTGTTCACAATCCGTATCTAAAATTCTGGATTTGTTGGATGTCTTTCAAAATGGTAAATGATAGGCATCTTAATTTAATTTTTTCTTGAAACACCCAGATCTGTGTATTAATTGTGATAGAGAAAATACAATAGCACCTTCTTGTTTCAGTCTGGCAAAATTAGACCAGTCCTGAATGGAAGCTGTTGATATTTCCTTAGCATTACTTTTAGTTGAAGCAAATGGAAAACCTAAGTGCCTTGTGGTGGTCTGTTAAATGCTAAAGAGAGAAGACTACTGAAGCAGTGAGGCAACAAAGTGGACAAATCAACAGATTCCTGCAGAAGCAGGTTATTCAAAATCAGCACCTTGCCTTCAGAAACAGGTAGTAATGCAGTTATGGCAAGTGCTGTCTCATGGGCAGCCTTCACGGCGCAGATATTTTCGGCAATACATAATTTGATAAGCACCTTCATCTCAGAAAAATTTAGTATACTTATTCCTTCATAAGTTTTAATTCCTCTTAAGAGGAATGATCCTATCAACATAAAGAGGTCATAAGGATTGCTGTATGATCAGATTATCCTCTCTTTGACTTCATTGCCTCCAAGCCCTTAGATCATTTCTCCTTGATTTTGGAAACAGTTTGTGTGCTGTTTCCAGGCTACTCTTTCATATTTATTGGCATGATGTTATATTTATTTATTACTATCTATTGCATTATTTATTTCTATTAATATTTATAGGACAATTCCCACCATATAGCCTAATTCTTTGAGGATAACATCACCTAAACACTGCATTTCGGGACTTTTCTCTCTCTCCATTTTTGTTAACCCATAGCAAAAAGCAAATTTGTATCCATTTTGAGTAGAGCTGGATGTAGTTTATTTATTATGTGTATGAGATTCACTTATTCCAGAAAATCTATTGAGCACTAATCCTGACTTTGATTCAGCTGACATTACAAAAAAAAACACAGTGCTTTTTAAAGTGTTTACTACAAAGGTTGGAAACCTTAACCCATGACTAAAGGAAGGAATTTTCTTTTGGAAAAAATACTTGGAGATAAAGAAGTGTTCATTTTTCTTAGCATGTTTGAGCTATTGCTGCTTCATTTCAACCTAAATAATTTTTCTGATTGTCTCCCACCATATTTTCTTCTGCTAGAAAAAAAAGTCTCCATTATATGACTAGGTCTCAACTTCCACACTACACTTGTAATCTTCCATTGCATTTACAAATCAGAACAACTGACATCTTCTAATTTCAATGCCTGTATTTGTTTACTAACACAGTGTCACAGTAGGTAAAACTGCATGTAAGTGTTTTCATAAGAACTATTAGACAATTTTAAATTTTCATTTAATATTACTTTCCGTGTATTTAATTTAGACATCTAAAGCATTTGTTTTTGAGAATACAGTTTAATTCCAGTAAGAAATCAATTAAAGAGGATACTTCTGGATTTTTTTTGCTTGTTTTTCTCTTGTTGCTTGTTTTTCTCATTCCTTCAAAATAACCAAAGTCATGTGTGATTCCATGAATGTGTCTTTGTACAGTATACAGCTGTAGAAGAAGCAAAATAGATTCTGATGAAGGGTGATGGAGGTACTTTCAATGACTAATGTGTTTGGCTTTGTATTGTTGTCTGTCTGCTCAACAACAAGGCATTAGATAAAAGAAAGCAATAAAGGAAGAGTTTAAAAAGTGAGATAGAAAGGCACAATAATGCTTCTGGTACAACCTCCTTGCAAGCAATAGAAAGAAGTGTTTGAACATTGGGTAGATTGGGATAAGGGTGCTTGGCAGAAATACGACATAGATACAATGGTAATCCTTGGATCAGGGGAAACCGCAAATATAAAAAATCCTTCAAATACAAGGAAGTTTGAAAAGAAAGAAGAAGCTATCAAAAATGTGCCATTGATATCTCTTCAAAGCAGCAGGCTGATTTTATGTTTGCATTCTTTTCAGTGGTGGGATTTGCTCACAATGGAGACTTACTTATTTATTACTTTTCCTAAAGGCTTTTTACCTTGCAAAAAGTAATATAAATTACTTTGTTTCTAAAGCCCTCTGTCAGCACAAACATGCTGTGACAAGTTCCCCCAAGGAAAGTCCTGTAGGGTCCAAATCCCAGCTGAAATTCCTGAGTGAACCATGCTGAATGTTTGCTACCTGACTGCTGGTTGGAGTGACTGAATTGCAGAATACTGACTTGAAAGGTAGAAAAGCCTGAGGATCTGTACATCTGGCAGTACAGGTGGCTGCTCATCAAATCAAAGAGCACTATTGGAGATTTTTTCAAATCCTGTCACTTCTTAGAAAAATATGATCACTTCTTCAAAAAGTATGATGAAATTGCAAAAGTACTCATCATTGGTTAACTTCTGTTGGCTTTATATTAATTAATATATATTCTTGGATTATATTTAGACAACCAACTTGGAGTAGTTCATAACTGATCCTGCAGTTCAGCAACCTTAATGCGCAGCACACACTGACTTTCCATCCTGTTGATGTTTGTTCTTCCAGTGTAAACTGGAGTATAGGCAATAAGGGAATAGGAAGAGAAAAGATTATATTGAATTGCAGTTCACCTTATCCCAACACAGGATGCAGCCAGCACCTGCAACCAGACTGAGGGTCCAACAGCACCTGCAGTTTGGATGAACCATTAATTTCAACAGAAGCAAGATGATGCTTAGAGTTGAGCAGGAGAGCCTCTTCTTCTCTTGAACTGGAGTGATTTCTGAGAATGAGACATGCTGGGTACTAGTTAACCTACATAGAAACCATAATATGATTTTTCTTCCCATAACACCATTGCAAAAGTTTCAGTTACAAAGACGACAAGGAATGGTGTCACCAGCTTGCTGTCTGATTATTTTGTTGAGCACTGAGCTTGAAAAGGACTGATTTGTTTCCCTTTGTATGTCTGTTAAGCTAAATAGATTGAAGGGATTGGGAAATATTACCAGACTAAACACTGTGATGTCTGCGCTTTTTATAGATGGAAATGACCTAGCTATTCAAAAACAGTGTTTTATTTCATAAAGAAGACACAGGTGATTTAGAATATGGAGCTAATCAAAGCATATTCCGTAAGACATGTCATTCTTATCAAGTATTTCAGAAAATATGTATTATTTCTGCTATTTGGATACATGCAAATATATTATCAGTGTGAATAAAAGCTCAACTAGATGAGTATAATATATCAAATATTACCAATACCAGATGTTCTTACACCACGTGACTACCATGAAACTCCATTAAAAGCCTAGTATTAATAATAGTAACTCAACAGCAAAAAAAAATCATATTATTTCCATTCTCTCCCCTGTGACACATTGTTAATTAAACTAGAATCATGTATTCATTTCTGGAAAATTCTGATTTAGGTTTGCATATAGCTTGACGTCAGAAATTATTGGTTTTCTGACTGTATGTTAGGCACATATAAATCATTGTATCCATATATATATATATGAGGCATATATATTTTAAAATATAAATATATATAGAAAAAAGATATTAAAATATAGATATAGATATCATGTGGCCTTCACTGCTCATGGACTGCAGCTGGAGAGGATCACAATAGTTTCATCAGCACATTTCATGTCATTCATCATATCTCTGATTCAGCTGCTTACGGGTACAATGTACATGGATGTTGAAGGAACATATTCAGCAAAGTCAGAGCATAAATAACCATGATGGGAATAGAATGGCACAAACATGTCTGAAATTCTTGTACTTAATGTTATTTTCATCTTACGAAAGCAGTTCAGGTGACCCACAGCCATGATTTTAAGGCAACCATATTTCCAATTATCAGGAACTGTACTATTTTTGGCTGAAAATCCTAAACTGGCAGTTTTCTTTATTCTGCTCTGCCTACAACAGAAAAAAATTGAGGTGAAGGGCAAAAAAATCCACTGAGCTGTGTTTCTTCCATCTGTGTAGCTACAAAGGGAAGGAAAACAAGAGGAAACTACACATAAGGTAACTACCAGGTTCTGCCCTAATCAAGATAATGGCTTCATTGTGTCCATTATAAATGTTGTCATGACTTTAGTTCAAACTTTGGTTATAACAATGGAGAACATGAAGTACATATTTGCTTCATATTGAGGATGTTATGGGAATGACCTAAATATTTTATACAAGGGTAGCAATATGTCTTGAACAAACATTACGTAGCCATAACATTCTGGCACAGGGACTGCTGAAACAATTGTTCTTGGGGAGAGGTTCCAACAGGAAGACTAATGTCCCTAAGTAAATTTGTTTTCAGGTCACCTTTCAGAAAGGCGTTCTTTTTTCAGTTTACTACAGAACTGTGTGGTGGGGAAGGCAGAGATTTCCCTGTGTATGGCCTTCTCTGAGGGCTTCACTGAGGAAGCATTATTGTAAATTCACAAGATGCTCTGCAGAGCCAAAAGACCACAATAAGTTTCTATGGGAACAAGCTGAAGATTATTCCCATACCCTTTCCTTTCTTTGTACATTTTTGCACTGACTAGCTCTAGAATGTGGGTATAAAAGGCAACATCTACCTAGGAAATTAAGTAGAGCTTAGATGTTGGCAATGACCCAGATACAACAGTTCAGGCATACATACACTGTTAAATTTGTGGGATTCCTTGTATGGCTCTGCCACTGTAACTACTGGTGTGAAAAAATCTAAGAAAGTTCTTTTCAATGTGACAACATATTGATCACTAGATCCTACAGTGGCTTTCTTAAATGAACTATTATGACATAATAGCTTCCATAGTTCTATGAGCTATTGCTGGAACTCTGTGATTTTTCTTTTTTGTCTCTTTTTGACAAAGTTGCTGAATTTCATTGAATAAGATAACATCAATAACTGAAGTAATCTTCAGCAACAACTCCTAATTCTTTTAGGCTTGAGGTAGCAACAAGATCAGGAATTATTTCTTCCATCTTTGGAAACTTACTTAAAACATATTATTCTGGGCTTGGGCCATTATGCAGATCACAGGCCACCATAAGCCAAGACTGAAGGTCAGCTGAAAGGTTCAGACAGACCAACATGCAGCTGCTTATCTTTCTTAACATAGATGAGACCACCTCCTTTTTTTCAAATCACGCTCTATTTCAAAATATAGTTATGAGTTCCTTGAAAGAATTATTTGCTACTTTTGAAGGATCATATACCCCATGCTGCCCATTACTAGAGAAACTTCACCCTTAATTTTGTAACCTGAAAGAGCCCAGACCTAAACTTAACAAGTATGGACTCAGGGAATTCTTATGAGAGGAATCCCGGATAAAAAATACATACTTGCTGGAATCTTGCTGGCTCTAGGATATCCATTTTAGTAAGTCTTCCTTACGAAAGAAGCTGTGAACTGGCTCCAGATATACACCCTCAGAAATAAACAAGCAATATTTTATACCTCTGCAATGAGCAACTTTTAATCTCCAGCAGATGGTCTAGATAACAGCTTCATTGACTATTTAGGGAAAATCATAAACATCTAAAGCTTCATGGTATCTTGGTGATGCAATCCATTGTAGCTGTACGGACACAGTAAGAACACTTGTGTGTAACACTGAAGAAACAGTTCTGAACACTATTGTGCTGAGATCACCAGAATTGCTAAGAGCACTGACAAAAACCCCGGCAATGTGCAGGTTTCAAAGCTGGTTTTATCTACTGTTTTCTAGAAGACTGATGACACACTAGAAATAAACACTTCTTTTTGAAAGATCTTTTATTGCAAAGAATGCCCATGATATCTTTTATCCACTCCAGTGTTTCTTGTCAGGGACATTACATTACATATATAATATAGAATACAAATTGTAAACAAGGCAACATTCTTTAGCAGAAACAGAACAGCTTTTTCTCACTGGACAGATAGTTTTCTAATTCAGTATCTTCAATGGCATTACTGTGAACAGAAAAATATTTAAAGGACATTCTGAACTGCAAAGAACACTCTAGAGATCGGTCTATGGTTCTTTTGTATTTCTATAACATAAAAACATTTAAAAGACAGCTTCTGCCTGTCTGAGATTGTTAAAAATCATACTTTTCAGACAACACCTGAGGCTCTAGACTGAAGCTGATGCTATGTACTTAGTTTTGAAAATGTACATGCAAGTCACTATAATTGAGGAGCTAAACATTTATCTTACATGCAGGGAAATTGCTTAGAAGGTTTTCAGAAGACTCGATACAAGCAAGCGTTAAAACTGCAAGTAAGTTTGTGAGCCAGACAGAATTCAGAGAACCGGAGATAATGAGACTATAAAGATGATATGTAGCTAACAACAGTTGTGGCTTGCTATGGGATACATGTAAACACAGTCTGGTTAGGACACTTAACAGGGTAAAAGTGGAAAAAATAGAAAGGATAAAGAAAACAATACATCAGATGGTTTCTGGGCAGTTTTCAGTACATGCATGTTGTCTTGTAATGCTGAGAAGAAATAACACACCATAACTACTATTTGTAGAATAAAAGCAGTCCAGTTTTTCCCATAGAAAAGATGCCTGATTCTGTTAGTTTCCCAGGTGTCTCAGTCAGAGCTGAAATCAAATAAAATTTTTCATTGGAATGACAGAAAGTAGTAGTCACTCTGGGTGGAAAAATATGTTAGAGACCTAAATTACAAAACCTATAAAAATTAGAATTGCTCAATGAAAAATAGTCTCTAGGAGTAAGCCCTGGACAGGTTACCCAGGGACGCTGCAGTCTTCTTGTGACAAAAGGCTGTAAATGATGGGTAGAGTAGTTAGCCATCATGTGTGACAGAGGTACAGCTCACTATGCTATCAAGATCTACAGACTCCATGAATGACTGTGTTTTGTATCATGTCAATGAAAACTGTTTGGAACTAACACAGACCATATTTTTATTTTCAAGCTGACTATTTCCTGAGCAGGTATTAAAATCACTGTTTGGGCTTTCTTGGTTGTTTGTTCTTGTATATTATTAACTATATGTTTGTGGAAACCTCTCTGTGTAATTATACAGATCTTGTATTGGTTTTAGCTTTGGCCTTTGGAATTTAGATATCTGTGTATTTGCTATTTTTATCATATTCTTCACTTTGTATACCTACTAGATTGGATAGGAAGTGCCATTAAAATGAGAGAGAATACAATTGCCATTAGTACAATACCTGTAGCTTGTCTTAGCCATGGAAAGGTTTTATAAGGCTAAATTAAAATTCATGACAACGAGCTTTATTTATTAAAATTAGCTCAGGTTTGTTGGTACAGAAATTAAACTCTGGCATGGCAACAGCATTGTCACTTCTAATTTAGATAATTTTTTTTACTCATTAGTCTTACTTTGTGTATACCCTTTCCTCTTAATGAGAGCAGAAAGAGAATTTGCAGCCTACTGAGTTAGCCATCATAATTGTAAGCTTGTTTCAGGACCTCTCTAACCACAGGTTTTGTTAAAATTATAAGCCAATTTAGCACCAAAGCCCTGTTAATAAACATAGTTCAGTAGCGTTTTCAAAGCAGAAGTGAAATGATTAGCTCTTTTGGTATTTGTTATGCACATAACGGAAGGTCTCAGTGCAGCAAGATCATATGTTGGCGCAGCTGGATCATATGCTGCCCACATTTGCTGATTGTCATGGTGATTTACTGTTATGACCAAAACTTTCCTGCTTCTGCATACTAGCAATTGTAGGCTATTTCTAACATCTATGGCCAAAAGCATTGGAAATTTACTCTGAGTTTATATCTATACTAGTAAATTTAACAAGTGTCATGGAACTTTCAGGATGTTAAAACTCAATCATTGGTAGTTTTAAATGATTTGATTCATTGTTTAGACAGTCTTGGCATGTTCCCACATGATTCCCAGGGACGGTTCAGGGGTTAGCACAGACCAGTAGCCATTTGCATTTTGCATGCAGCCACCTTAGTTTGGAAATTATGAAAATATAATACTCTGGGTCTGATTTGTTGTGTGCCAGTGAGCCTTGGTGGCAGGGAACTATCCTGGGAACATAACATATTTGTTGATCCCAATGGTTTGACTGTAAGAAACATCACACAATATATGCAGAAACAGTATTTTCTTCAAATAAGTTTGTAGTTGCAGATATAACTATTTGTGTACTCATGTAGTACACAACCAGGGAAGGATGGGAGAAGGAAGGAGTGGCAGTTGGTCATGCAGGAGCCTAACCACTGGTATCTTGGTTAAGAGGCTCTGCCAGGTCATCCTGGGAAGGGATGACTTGTTAACACTGATTGCTTTATGTCTCCCAGTACTTGACTGGGAGTGGATTATGTTGGATTAAAATAATGAGTGGCTCTTTACTTTTCTGGACAAAAATGAAGTTCATTGGGAATTATAATGTAAGATTTTCACCTTTTTTCACTATATAATAAAATTTACTTTTAATGATTGTGGGAAAAAAGAAGGTTGCTGAATGTTTAGGAAGGCAAGGTTCATTCAAGTTTCTTGCTATATCTGTATGGCTCTTCATAACTTTTCAGTTTCAGATTTAAGAAGAGAGTTCTCTTGAACAGACAGGCAGTTTCTGTATAAGCTTGTTCCCTTCTGCTTTTCTGCATATGAGAAAAAACCTGAAAGCAGTAAGCAAACTTTTAGACTTACTCTGTTTATTGTTCCTTTATTCCTGTGCTTACAGGTGAAACATGCTTTTTGTTTCACCTGTCATAGGATCTGAGCAGAATCATGATCCTGCCTTACAGATGATGTTTACTAATTTCTCAAACTTTCTCCAAGTGGCAAAAATCTTGAACACATTCTCTAAATGTCTTTTTAGACTACTCAGGAATTTTTTTCTGGGCTCTGTTGGAACAATTAAGACTATAGATTTCACTGGATTAGTGCAAGTCAATGAATTTAAAATAATTAAAATACCATTATTAATAAAGACCTTTCATCACTAACCATTATGTGACGATTATAGTCTCCTTGTCCAAATACTAAATATGTTTCACATTTTTCATCCTTTATATGACTCTTCAACTCCTGGACATGCTCCCTAAGTTAAGTGCTCAATAGAAACTAGCTGTGATTTTAAACACTGACATATTAGAAGCACCTGCAAGGGTAGTGGGAGTGGGAAACCAGGTGTGGGGATGGGAGAAAAGAAAAAGAATGTGCTGGTTCTCTCCTATGTTGACAAAAATGCAAACAGGAGGGTGGGGGAGGGGGAAGTTTCTTGTCAATCTAACTCCCACTAAAACTGTATACAGTTCAATTAGTACCTATAAATGAGGCTTCTGTACTATAAGTGCTGTTATTGGACTTTTTTAAAAAAATATATAATTATTTCTGCTTAAGTTTTAAAAAGAAGGTTAGAATTCCCTCAATAATTCTTGTTTCTCACAGTAGTATGTTTGTGTGGCTTTCACAGTCACCAAAAAATTAGTATATAGGCTATTCACTGATTCTGATTCAAATTCCCATAGATGATTACTTCCTTGAAATGAGTAGGAAGAGAGTCATCTGAGTTACCGCATGTATACTTTCTTAGCAGAACAAAGAAAATAACAGCTAAATCAGCAGTAGTTCTGTATATCCCCAAAATTTGAGATGCATAAATCACAGTTCTAAATCACAATCCTTTTTCCTTGTCTCCAGGGAAGCAGAAAAGAAATCACAGATAACCAAACCAGATTTCTTCTGTTATTTGCACTGCAAACAGCTAGAACAAGTCAGCACACAGAATTAAGCTGAGGGAAGTCAAATTTTGGCTACGGACAGAAAGAGTAGGATAAAAGCTAGAAATGAGTCAGAGATGACCCTATGATAACAAGCAGTGTTTATAATTCTTATAAATTCCTCCTAAATGACAAGATTTTGGTTGGTCTCATAGTGACCCTGTGAAACTCCAGCCCACTCAGGAATTTCTGTCTATTTAGTAAAAGCCGCCTTTTCCAAACAGCTCCTACCTTGTCAAATGAGGGAGAGGCCAGGAGACAAAGCTTAGGAGGGAGCTGTTCAGGGCAGGAGAAGCAGAAATGGGGCAGAACATGGAATTGTGTGGAACAAAAGAATATCGCTCAGGTGTGACTGCTGACAAGTGAGAAATCTGGGAGCTTCAGAGGTTGAGAAACACAGAGCATACTGGATATAGAAGAATGTGTGCATTAATTGGCACCTTACATATGCATGGGGAAAGGCACAGTTCCCTAGATGCACAAATGCATTTGTCTTAAAAATCTCATAATTGGATGGCATCAAGGTTCATTACTACAAACATGAAGAGAAATGCAGTTGCTAATGGTTTGAGAGAATTTATTAAAGGAAGATATGTTCTTTAGTTTAGACCTAGTAAAACACCTGGGTAGTAGCCTAGAGATAAAATGAGAGGAGGTGAAGGGTGTACAATGCATATGAAAGTGATCTGCATAAGAAATAAATCTTTTTGATTGTCCTCATGACATCAGCCACAGTCATCCTTTGCAAGACCAAACATGTTGTTGAACCTGACAAAATATTAGTTCACAAAAGAATAATAATAAAAATTCCAACAAAGACCTTACACTGTAAAGAAGGCTCTAGGATTGCTGAATCATGGTTGTACAGTTTTTTCTTGTTCTACATTGAATATGAGGCAAGATCTCTGCAGTACCCAAATTATCAAATAGAAAAGAAAATACTGAGACAATACATTAGGCAAAGAGACAGCAAGAACATGAGATGAGGACAGATTTGCAGAAGATGTCACTAATGATATATAGAAATTTTTAGGTAACTGTGTAAAAGGCCCCAGTAGAACATAAGGAGATTCTTCATGCATTCTCTGATTATCTCTGTGCTAAGCATCTGAAACCACCTCTTTGTTGTAAAATGGGTGGCTGACCCATAGGAGTGAATTTCTAATAGCAAGCAATGGATTTCAAATGTACAGAAGATGCAGTTTCTGCCTAGCAGCATGAATTTACCTTGCTCTCTGTTTCCAAATTAGGGAGTTGAAGAGCAACCACAGTACTTCACTGGTGCCTTGCAAGTCCCATGCCCCCATGGGAAGCTAAAGCATACTTCCTTCTTCATGTAGATTTTGTAGATCCAGATTTGGAGCTGGCAAACGAGACAGCATATGTATGTCTCTCTGCTACCTAGGTAGCACAAAAGATCAAGAAACAGTTGGAATCTTGAAGGGCAGTGAAGAAAAAGAAGTCTCTAGAACCTTTGTTCAGTCTTAAAATGAGGAAATAAAGGAAAGACTGGAAGCAATTAAATTAAAAATTAGAAGAAGGGAAGCCTTGAACAATGACTGTAAGCTTTCAACAAGATAATGTAGGTGCAGAGAAGAACGAAAGGAGAGAAGAAATTTATGTTGTATGGAGTGATCACAGCACACTCGCGTTGACAGAGAAAGAAACCAGTGAGCAGGGAAAGGCTAGGGCTGAAAAGAATACTGAAAGGGACCGGGAAGTTTAGACTGGAAAAAACAGAGTGCTTGGATAGATGGATGTGTTTGGACTTAAGAGTGCGCATGAATTTCCAGTTTCAACCCTAAAATCAAAACGAGAAAGGGGCTGAAGAAGAGAAGGAAGTAAGACGTACGGTGTTGCCCATCTGTTTTTCCAGGATGCAGGTAGGATCCAGGATGCTGAAGAGAGACAAGAGTGAAGAGGAAAGATACTAAGTAGAGACAGAGGCTAGCAAAGAGTTGGCATCCACTGCAAAGGTGTTTGGCCAGGAATGCGGCTAGAATGTGACTGCAAGGCACTGACCTCATAAGGCACCAGGTTCTCTTTATTTTTTCAAAAATGTTGTTCGCTGAAGACGTATTTCTTCAAAACATCATTTGACGGCCCCCTGGCATTTGACAAGCCCATTAGCATCGTTAAGGTTTAGTCAAATTAATTTTATCTGCATATTGAGGCTGCGGCATACTTTGCATCTGGGATAGCTGCCCAGGAAACTAAACTCGAGAAATGAAGCTGGTAATCAAGCCCGGGTTGTGCTGCCTGATGCCCACCGCGAGCGCCCGTGAGAGGTCCGGCGGTGCCTTCCCGAAGGGATCCCGCTGCCCCGGGGGAAGCGCTGGCTGGGGCCAGGCTTAGCGCAGCCCCAGGTTTTCACCGTACGGT
>NW_008684043.1:2225-6961 GCF_000695815.1 Acanthisitta chloris | reverse complement strand
TACTGTTCTTCTACTGGCATTTTGAAAGAGACCTCGTTGAAATCTGATTTTTTTTAAAAAAAGTTTTATTAGGGTACCAACCAGATCATGTGTTCTGCTCATGTTGATTTGTAACCCATGAACTCCTGGCTTCTCAGATGGTTGCAGCATAGATCTGCTTCTCTAATTGTCACTGTTTTGTCATATTTTTCAATGGTGAAAATAAAAGAAGTCTTGAGTTCTTGCAGTTTAGTTGCAGGGTGACAGTCATAGAAGACAGGGCAAAGCATGGTTCATAACTTGTCATTTACCCTGTTTCACCTATTTTTAAATATCTCTGATGAGGCCTCTCAAGCCATTTGTCTCAGATCTTAACCTGTTCTTACTATTGCCAAGTTTTCCTGAACACTTGCAGACTTGCCTGTTACTTATCTAATCACTGTTCCAGAAACCTAAAACAATGGCTCCTTTGCCTGTCCATCAGACACAGAAGACAGATTATTACGTCATGTTTTGTGTTATCAGACTATCTGTTGTTTGTTTTTAGATTTCACCTTTATTCTTTTCTTCCTTAGGTTAAGCATTCTCAAATATCTTTTCAGAGGTCATGGGCTCTAGGTTTCCAATTATTAATGTTTCATGCCATACCATTTCCAGATCATACACAACTTCTATAAAATGCAGTTCCGCAGACTGGACACAGGTGACACTTTTCCAGTGCTGAGCAGAGTCAAAAAGTCAGGAAGGCCATTGCAAGCATCAGAAAGCAAAAGCATTGTGAGTGTGAAAGAGAAGGAAAGCCCCAAATCTGCTGTTTGTTCCACTGATGCTTCTAGTGTTGATGTTCCCAGATACCTGTCATCAGCTGACATCTTTGAAATTCAGTTTGTCTCCTGGGACATTGCTCTCAGGACTGAAAAGTGTGTTTGCTGCAAGAAGTGGCATGAATAGTCTTACCGAGTTTGGCTTTGTTTACTTTTATTTGGCATTGGATAGTATGATTTTGCTGAATATCCCAGCTGATATTTTAATTGTAGAAATATAACCACAGTATCATTCTACACAGTGTTAAAACGTTTGTGAGACCTTTGCTAACTGTTGAAGGATTAGATTATGAACAATAAGATTTTTTTTTTCTCTGTGGGAAGATTCTTTGTCTTTGTTTGGGAGGCAAGGAGGGTAGAGAATAAAAAACTTGGGCCTGTACCTTCACTGGTGTATATTATCTGCTTAAACGTTTTTCAATTTTTTTTGTAAATAACACCTGTTGTGTTTTTGTATAGCAATGCAGGAAATATGTAAAAAATGTAATGATTGCTTTACAGATCCCACATAATTAAGTTTGGCTTCGAAGAGAGGTTGACAAATTGTGGTGGAGAAGGTTGTTTTCATGTAGTACACATCAGAAAGAAGAGGATAGTGACATATTTTAGGCTTTGTAGTTTTAAATAAGCCAGAATTTGAGCAACACCTGGAAATTCACTGTATTTATGCGAATCAAACAAGCTAGAGCAGTCCTGTGATTCAATTAGATGGTCTGTAAGTATGAATAATCTGGTGTCTGTGGAGTACATTGTGTTTTTACAAAGGAGGAATGAGGAACAGCAGAGAGGCAGGGTTTGTATAGTTGTGTCAGCAGAGTGGAGCCCACATAAAAATGTTAAACGAATGAGTTGAAGAAAGAACACTGCTGTGACCCTGGTTGATGGGCCACTGTGTCCATTATTTACCTGTCAAAAGGTGTTCTGAGCTCTGCAGATGAAGACAAGCCCTAGCCCAGCCAAAGCTGTCAGTTGGCCAACACAGTAAGGATAAAACTAAATGAAACTATATGAAGCTTTGATGAAATTTCTGTCTCTCCTACAGCTTTTTATAATTTTTTTTTTTGTTTAAAATAATATAAGTACAACTGAACACTGCTTGCAGGTACAACTGCTGTCCTGCTTTCTGCAAGGATTTTGTAATAATTTCTATAAACATGCTTGCTCTTTGCCTTTTTTTGGACATTATCGCACACTGACCACCATTCTTAACTAAATGTTCATCAATGATTGACAGTTAACTGAGAAGCAAAAGCTGTTCAGATTAGGTCATCTTTGCTTTGAACGGCACAGTCCTAACTCTTATTTGTTGCTGCCCATTTGCCTAGCTCTGCAGAGATCCTCTGATAGTTTCACAGCATTTAATCCTGATTATCTACAACACTGTTGTGTCATCTGCAGATTTTGCTATTGCATTTCTCATTACTTTTCTTGAATGACTCATTTTAGTATAGAAGATTGGGTGTCTCACCTTCAACTTACTAATGTATTATTCTTTTCTATGTACATTTCTTTCAGATTCTGTCTGTACAATGCCAGTGTTTTATCATATGCTCAGACTGTGTGAAAGCTTCTTCTGATCACTTGTATAAAGTATTTCTCAAATAAACGTTCTGTGAGTAAACACAGAATTAGTATTTTACTGCCATTCAGGTATTGACAAGGATTTTAGGACTGCCAGAGACTAATTAGCCTGAGCTCTAAAGTTTCACCAACTGTGTTTCAGGCTTTTTTGCAGTAAGGGGAAGGAGGAAGTATCTGTTGAAGTCTTAGGTATGACAGCAATTCACACCAACATGCTCAACCTGAATTAGGTAGATCTGATGGTGTTAATGACATAACTGTGGTAGTGGGGAGTTGAGTATGTAATGCAATGTATGTCTGGAAAACTATATGAACCTCAAAGGACTAGCCAGCATGTTGCAGTTTTTTACTCCAGTTAGTGTTCTATCTATTTCCAAGCCAACTAGTTTCAGTGAATAAGCTGTAATCAGTCTTTTAAGTGTTGTCTAAATACTTGAAGTTTTTTGGTAGTACCATTTAAAGATGTCCATTAGGACAATATGAGCAAATTGTTCTTTTTTTTTTCTTTTAAAACTATGTAGGTATTTTTGGGAAATCTGTACTGTGATTCTTCCCTCTGTTCCATGGTCTGGTGAAGCATGCATAAACTTGGTTTGGTAGCTACTGATTTCCTGCATTTGAGCTGCAACTGACATGCAGATATCTCTGGTTACATCACTTGCATGTGAAAAGCCTAAGAACTACATTATATCCAGTGTATTTCTATTAGAGCATGAGCAATACAGGTTAGATGTCCTTTGCACATGCTGAACATGTGCAAATATTTGTACATATTTTTTCATTATGAAATTCAGTTTATAAGCCTATCAGTATTAACATTTACCATCTGTTTTGCTTCTTGCACAGTCAGGTGCTGCAGCTGCCCAAGAATCAGCAAATGTTTACTAAATATGCATAGATATTTTTTCAAAGATAAAATTATTCCACTATTCACCAGTCTGAACATCTGTGCATTTTGTCTGTCTACATTTATTTCTCACCCTTAGGACAACGTTTTCTGAAGGGGGACATAAATGCCTGAGGACCATACTTAAACAATACAGCTTGGCAGATACACAGGTGATTACTCTAATTAGGAAAGGAGAGCCCAGTGCACAACACATTAGTAAACATATTCAGAAGTAACTGCTCAGCACTGGATTTAGTTTTGTGACCATGTCCCAACCAAAGGTGTTTTATATAGCTCTGAGATTTTGGTGGCTCAGTGCCAGTTTACAGTTGCTGAAGACATGTCCCAGGGTATTCAACACTTAGTTTTTAAGAGGTGACTCGCACTTGTGGAGTCTGCTGGTTTCTCTCTTTTTTACTTTCCCACAACTAGCTTTGATTAACTAGTCTTGCCAGATTGTGGTCTCAAAATTTACTCCTGTGTACTAAGAGCCCTCTGGAATTATGGTATAAGACAGTGCTGGCACAGAGCTACTTTAAACTACATCTAAGTATATTGGCTAGGATGTCATTAGTGTAACAATGCCCGTGATTACCAGCTCGGTATGAATTAGACTGTTGCCCTAAAGAGCTCTGTGCCAGTGCAGTATGCTACTTCCAGCACTGGAGCTAGGTCACATGGAGGTATTTCAGTTCTCCCTATATGGCACTGCTTTGTATTAACACAAGGGGTTGTTTCCCTGTCTGCTAACTTTGCTTCTAATCCCTGGCTCAGTTTGTGCTTTTCGACCTCAACTGCTACCTCTCTTAACCTTAATTTCACTGCCTCTCCTGGGATATGTCATCTTTTCATGTCTATGAATATGTGCAAGAGGGTTTATGCTGCCACGTACAACAGCTATTTTATCCTATTTGGGCAAAATCCATTCAGCTGTTAGTGTTTTCTAACCAAGGTATTCCAAGGTAGATCCTACTGCAAATGTGTAAGATGAGGATGTCACAAAATTGAAATGTTAGGTCCATGAGCAAACTCAAATACAAACCCCATGTTGTTACAAAAGAATTCAGTGATAAAAAAATGTCCATTCCAAATGTGTTTGTCCGAGTGATTATTGTTTCAGCTTTGTGCCTTTTGCCATGATGTGTTGCGTGATGGTGCCAAATGAAAATACCCTTGCTTTATTAGGTTAGTGATGAGCATAACTCACAAAATAGCTATTCAACTCTTGGGCCTATTCTTTTTTTATTGCACTGTATGCTCATGTGTCATCAGTCTGACTGGATACTTTTTCTTATGTATTATTCTGATTAAGCCAGATGTCCATGTGTGTAAGGTTAATTTGGAAATGTGAGGCAGAATTTCTCTCTTAAACAAATGGGGCCACCTGCTCAGTAGTGGAATGACAAGGTCTGGAACTGAGGGTGAGCCAACAGTTCAAAAAAAAAAAGTTTGTTCTTAGGCAG
>NW_008684043.1:0-2209 GCF_000695815.1 Acanthisitta chloris | reverse complement strand
GAAATCCCAGTCTGCTCATTGATAGCTCTTCTGGCATCTGTTGGGGTGCTAGACTACTGGTCATGACATGATGACCTACAGACCCAGGTAACTGAAACTGCCAAGTTCTTATCTCCTCCTCGTCCCTGAGATGTAAGCTAGAGATATGGCTGGTATAAGCTTAATAATCAGTAATATTGTATACTTCTGTAAAATTAGTTTCAAAGGCTTGGAAGAAAAAAGGGGTGGAGCTTGCTGTTACATGCTTCATGCAAATGGTCTTTCTTCCAGAATGTTGGTAATTTCTGATACATCCATTAGTTCTTCCTGAACTCTACAGTGATTTTGTTCTATGTGGTAAATAACAAGCCTGTTGAGGAATTTAACTTCTCAGCTCATTTCTTAAGCAAGTGTCACTGATGTTTAAATACATACTCGGATTTTGTAGTTAGGATCTATTTTGCCAGTGTCATTCCTGTTTGGTTCTAGCTGTACCAAAACAAGGAAAACGAGTGAGCTGATGCCATTGAAGTGGATCAAGCCTAATGTACAATTTAGCTATGTAAGTAGGTCTGATTTCCTCTACATTTAATTCAAGGAAATATAAGTATTTTGAGCACATGCCAAAAATACAAGATAAATTTGTCTAATTAATAAAAAGATTAAAAATGAATAATGAGGTATAATGCTCATAAGTACACACACCCACATAGCTACAGCATCCGCCTACATTGAAGCATGTAGGAGTCCTCACTGATATGTTTATACTCTTTATCAAAACCAGATAGTTGTTTTCCACACTGAAAGCAAACTGAGATCTGAAGAGAGTGTAGATAGCTGAAGTCTGAAGAAATAGAGTGAATCCTTTTATATCTACCAACTTCTACATGAATTTAGTTCTAATGTTTCAGTAACTATACTTCAGGAAAGAGTAAAATTGTGAAAATTTTACAGTAGTGTCAGGTTCCACTTGAGCCCACTGAGGGTAACTGGTTTGAACAGCACTTGGCAATGACAGTTTTCTAGATAAATCAGAAAAGAAACATTTATTTGGAATCATCAATCATTCAGGTTTTTAACCTCCTAATATTGCATTTCACAGAAATGTGAATTTATTGGTTTTTCACTTACCATAATTTCTCTGAATTCTTAAAAAATCGTTGCTTCTGTCATACTTAAAAGTAGGCTGTATTTGTTTTGAGAAGGAAATGTGATTTCTCTGCTTGTAGTGTGCTAATTAGGGCTATGAGTGCTTTAAAATTGATGCCATATTATTAGTTGCCCATAGAGAAAAACACAGAAAAAATTTGATTTCTTAATTAAAATACAATGTATTTGTCCATTTATGTACTCACATTTGCCGTGAGTAGAAATTAATTTTAACTTTTTTTTTTCCACAACAGACTACTTACACAGATGAGCTTTTTTTCCCTAGCAAGTAGAATTAGTCCTCTGTCTTACTGTAACATTTATAGTACAGTGTATTAGAAGGACTCATCATTCCAGGTAAGCCCACTTGTTAAACAAGTGGAAAACTGAATGCATGTGTAAACTTTGCTCTGATTCTGCAAACATGTATTGCTAGAGTACACCTTATACTCAGTCTTGATTACTAAGGCCAATAAAATAGGACATCGATTCCTGAATTAAGTAGGAGAGATTTCCAGTTTTGCATTAGGAACGACGCAGGACAGGTTGCTTGCTGTTGTAAAATGCTGCTGATATCAAAGGGTTTTGCAACCTACAAATATTGAGTCCCACAGATGATCAATGCAGGAACTCTTTGTTTAGACATCTGTATTCCCAGAGATTTATAATACCACTGTTTCTAGTTTGGGATAAATTCTGGACAAGCAAGATCAAGAAATCAGATCAGATCTCTTAAATAAAGGACTGATGATGAATTAGGCAAGCAAGTTATTTCATTTTGATTTTTTTTTGCTAATACCTAGACTCATTTATAAAAATGCGATTTGATGCTGTTCCAGTGAATTCAGCAGAAGACCTCCATCTGACTTTAACAGAGGAAATGTTCTGCCTTTATGAAATGTATTTCATGTAAAATCCTTGAAAAGTCAAAGACAGCAATCTGTGTTTTTCTTTGAAGTCGTTGAGAACAAGCCAGAGTAAAAATACAGCTGTTAACAGCTCCAGCAATTGAATCATAGAATCATAGAATCAACTGGGTTGAAAGTGTCCTCAAAGTCCTCAAAGATTATCGAGTCCAACC
>NW_008684042.1:0-1718 GCF_000695815.1 Acanthisitta chloris | reverse complement strand
CCCCTCCCCCCCGGGGCTGCCTCCACCCCGGGCTGGCTCCCAGCCCCACTTCTGAGCCCCCCTTCGGCTTTGGAGGAGCTTCGTTAAAAGGAAACCCAAAGCAGAAGCAGAAGGAAGCACTTTTAAGTTGCTGGCAGCTTTGCCTGTCTCTGAGTTATGAGGTCTTGCTTTATTCATGGGGCAGGAAAAAACTGCTTATCTCCTGCGAGTCCATTATGCTTCATTTGGAGCCGAGAGCGATCGGTGCTTTGGCAGGAATCTCCCTCTGCCCCTTCACCCTCCCCAAACTTTATCTCCCTCGTTCATTGCTGAGAGTTGTGCTCGCCCTGGTTTTATCAGTGCTGATGGAGTGCAGTGCTGACTTCTCTGCTGTCCTAGCAAAAAATGAGGCTGGAGACATTGTGCTCCAGGTTCCTGCTATTTTCAGAGACCTTGGCTGCATGATTTATTCATAAAAAAGCCATTATTTATGCCAAAGAAAGAAGACAGAATGGGTTAGCTTTTTAAGTGCTTATAATGCATTATATGGTACCTTAGCCTGCCAGACATCATTTATAATTGTAGAATCCCTTAACCTCCTTTTGCTGTTTTCCCTACCCTTCACATCAGTGCAGAGGGTGATAGCAAACTCGGTAATTAGCAGAAGTTGACAGATGTGGCAAGGAGAGGTAAGGTGAAATCTCAGCCAAGGAGACATTTCTCCAGCACCTAAGTGAAGAGAGACCCTCCCTCCTCCCAGCTCTCAGCTCCCAGCACAGGCAGCGTGGGGGATGAGCTCATGGGGTACATCCAAGCTTCTGCATCCAAGCCTTGGTCATTCCCAATGGCCTGCAGCTATCCAGCTGGTTCCTGGCCTGAGAAACCCACCGTGGGAAACAGCACCTTTGGGTGCTCCAGGTCCTGGGGGTCCTGGAGAGGGTGGCCCAGTGCTGGGACACCCAAGGACTTGCTGTGCCACAGGTATTGTGAGGTCCCATCAACTCTCCCCCTCGCTGCATTCCCAGGGAGAATTCAGGCCTCAATTCCTCCTTCCATAGCTCTTACACAGAGAAAATAACTGTGAGGACAGCATCAGGCAAAAAAAAGGCTCCAGAGCTGTAAGTGTGATGGAGTTCCAGAGCAGAGAGGCCATGGGCTGAGGCTGGAGGGGCTCAGGGCTGGAGTAGCAGCAGGAGCTCTGCTGACATCACAGCTGCAGAGGACACTGTTTGTCACCAACAAGAGCTCTCAGGGCTGTGCTCCTGCAGGTGAGAGCACATCAGCCCCTGCTTCTGAGCTCAGCTGGATGAGCCCTTGCCAGCCAATGTGCTGCTGCTTCGCTAGTGCTGCCATCAGCCTTGGCCACGTGGTGGGAAACACCATCCAGGCAGCACCTGCAGGAACACCTGCCTGTAGAGACAAGTCACCTCAGGAAAACAAGGCACTAAGGGGGACTCTAAACATCTCACAGAATCATTGAGCTTGGAAAAGCCTCTCAGGTCATCAAATGCAACCATCAACTTGTGTTTCCTGGATCTGCTGCTGTCACAGTCTGTGTCCCCTCGGCACTGCTAAGGCTGAAAGGAGTGGGAAAGGCATTAATATCCTGGGTCTTGGAGGAGATCACAGCATTCCCTTATAACCTGTTCTGGGGTGGGCACAGACTTGTTTTATAGCTTCATAGTGTGGGAAGGGTTGGAATGGAGCTTAGAGAAGATCATCCAGCCCCAACCCCCTGC
>NW_008684041.1:0-7224 GCF_000695815.1 Acanthisitta chloris | reverse complement strand
GGAGGTGTGATGCTCGGGCAGGTGGCCGAGCCCGCGGTACCGGCTCAGCGTGGGGTCTGCACCGGCAGGGTGTGAGGGAGGGCTGAGCGTCCCCGGGACACTGGAGACAGGCGAGTGCTCGCGTTCAGCCCGGACCGCGGGGCCGGAGGGACACGCGTGTGGGCGGTTTTAGTGGCGAAGGTTGGCAGTCAGACCGAGCCTTTTTGGATTTGCTGTTGGTGTCGGAGCTTCTTGAGTCTTTGTAGAACAGATCAGGGGCTCGGGCACGCTGATCCCTAGACTGCTTTGGTTTGAAGGACGGAAAACTGAGGCAGAGGAGCCTTAAACACCTCTTTGCTCAAATGCTTAAAATGCTTCCAGTCAGCCCTCTGTGTCAATAAACCCAAAGGAAGTGAAGACAACCACAAAATGCAAATATTTCCTGTGATAGAAGAGTAAATTCTTGGTAGTTGTAGGAGCTGGACATCTGAACAAACCTGTTATCAACTGCATGTGACTTTCGGTGTGTGTTGATTTTACAGTTGTAAAAGGATGATAAAAGACTTTCCTATCATCCCCTCCATAGTCAAAACAACCTACTGAAATGGCTCTTAATTGCTTTTATAACACATGGATGTTTTAAAAAGTAAAAGAGCAGTAGCCAAAGAGTTCTTCTCAGAATGAAGATTTCCTGCAGCATGTAAACATGAAATAAATCTTTGCTTTAAAAGGAAAAAGAAGTTAGCCCCAGATCTAACGTTTACAGGACCTTTTAGAAATGTACTTCCTTTATTCTACCACTATTCTTGGCATGCTTGTCTGATGTGGTTGCTTTGTAAGTTGTATCACCTGCTTATTACAGTCTTGGAAAAGGGTGGCTTTGAAAGTGATATCAGAAAGATAAAATGCTTCCACCCCTTTTATGGTACATTCTGCTTTAGGACCTGGAAAACTAGGATGATTTAGGTGTGCCAGAGTTTTTAATGCTAACTCTTTGTAAAGGATTTATTTTCTTTGCTACTTGTCAATAGAACTAAGAAACTTGCCAAAGCTGAATTAAAATTCAAAACATTTTAAATTATTGTATAGTCCTGACAGTCCATCTGTCTAAGAGTGAAAACGGTCATGAAAGCATAAATAGCAAGCGGACAAAAAAAATCATAATCAAATGCACTGTTTAAAGCAACTTAGATTCAGATGTTTTCTTTGAATACTTTGTGGTTTTGCTGCTGAACTGCAAAATCTTAGGTATGATTCTAGCACAGCTTCTTTTTGAGGCTTTGTTTACATTGTTAACAACTTCCAAAAGCCAGTTCACACGTTTCCTTTCTTTCATGTTTTGTATGTACTGTAATCTCTGCATATCAATTGGTTAAATATGTTGGCTTACCCTTGCCAAATTCAAGCTTCAAATAGTGCCTCATCCCTTGAATACTGTATTTTATTAATATAGATTTCATTTTTGGGCAAGTGTAATGTAAATAATGCTGTAATCTAAACAGTAGCAAAAAAGCAGCTTATTTCATGTACTTAAAGCCTGCACTGAAGACAGCAAGTTGTGTCAAGAGGTGTGGGCCGATATGCTAGATAAGAGTCTGGCAAATACTGGGGTTTTTTTTCCTGTGGGTAGATTCTGTTGTATAAAATTCCCATCTGTACTTTGATTTCCATCCAAATGATCTAATAATGGATGTATTTTTTATGATAATTCTACAGAAGTAGTGAAGTAGATATTCAGGTAGTTCAAACCTATCTTCCAATGTTTGAGGAGGCAGTTTAGCAAATAATCATTGTAGTCTGCAATCGCATAGTACTGAAGGCTTTAGCCTCAGTGCTGAATAAAATCCTTTCCTAGTCAACATTTTAAAAAGTTTCTTAAATGGTGTAGGATTCATGTTCCTAGATGAGGCTTCTCAGACTGCTTTCCTGTGAATGTTGTGCACATTTCTGTAGAGCATTTGAAATTTCAGAGAAATTGGGTCACATTTCTTATAATACATACATTTTCTAATTGTTTTAATCTGTGTTGTTGGATGCTGCGTATTGTATTGTGCGCTTAAATGTTGAATTAAAGAAATCTTTTTTTTTTTCTTCTTCAGGTATCCTTGAATTCATCAGTGTGGCAGTGGGATTGGTTAGTATTAGAGGTGTGGACAGTGGCCTTTACCTTGGAATGAATGAGAAGGGAGAACTCTATGGCTCTGTAAGTATCACTTTCATGTCAGTTCCTACATGTTGAGTTTTGATTCACTTCTTAACTCTATGCAAGTAGCTAGCTGAAGTAATCTCAGCTTTCAAAACACTAACATCTTTTCCTGTTGAAATGCGTAATACGTTTTTTAAGTATACAGTAGAGCCTTGGATACTAAAGATTCAATAGGAAAAGTTCCCCTGTCCTAGATGAAGAGAATGGAAAAGTAATATTCCTCTTAAATAATGACAAAAGTAGATAAATTAAACCAGCTATGTGAACAGCATTTGTTATGTTACATGCTATCTAATTTTATTTTACCAATTCTGCAAATGTATCACAGTGCATGCAATATTATCAAGAACATCAAATGCAACCGGAAAAAAATTAAAAGGATAGTTATAGAACAAATAAACAACAATTAATATAATATCTGACATACTTCTATATATAGCCTAATGCTCTTTTTAAATCAGCATGAGGTACTTCCAGGTACCAACTTTTCAACATGAAACCAATCTCTCAAATGCTGGGGAAAAGAGGATAAAACCATATGTCACAAATAAATACCACTGTTGTTTGAAAAATCTGAATGGTGCAAGAGTACTGACAATACCTGTAGATCCTGACTGGAATATTGGTGTTTAGAATGAAAATAGGCTTGTACTGATTACAGTTGATGTCTCTTAAAACATCCTGAGAAAAAATATTCTGTCTCTCCACTTTCTTTGGTTGTGGTTATTCCCATTTAAAATGTGAGAAGGGATGTACACCACAAAGGACATAGGGAAATACCTTCCTGATCTGTTATGTTGCACCTGAGTCCCTCCAGCAAGTCTCATTTCTAGAATAGTAGATACCTTAAGACAGAACTTTACATAATACAGTCTCTGTAAGACAGATGAATTTTAAATCATAAGTAAGTAATGCTTTCTTAGAGTGAGTGTTATCTAATTCATGTTAAAACCCAAAATTGTGTATGTACAGATCCAGGTGTCCAAACTCAGAGCTACATATTCTTGGGTTTGGTTTGTTGATGTGTAAATGAACAGTAAGGCTGCACAAAGCCTAATGCATTTTGTTTATTTTTATTGTATTTTTGTCATGTCTTCAGATATCTAGTGACAGCTTAACTTATTTTCTTTGCTGTTACATTCTATAGGAGAAACTAACTTCTGAATGCATCTTCAGGGAACAGTTTGAGGAAAACTGGTACAACACTTACTCGTCCAACGTGTACAAACATGGAGATTCGGGGCGGCGATACTTCGTAGCGCTGAACAAAGATGGTACTCCCAGAGATGGGGCAAGGTCCAAAAGACACCAGAAATTCACACATTTCTTGCCCCGGCCTGTGGATCCTGAAAAAGTTCCAGACCTGTACAAAGATGTGTTAGGATACAGCTGAAGAAGGAGGCAGCTTTGGAAAAACCCCAAACTAGAGCCGTTGCCTCAGCTTTTGTGGTAATGCCAGCATGAGGAACCTGCAGATGTCTGGTATGCTGGATGTGAAGAAGCTCCTTTGTGAAAGGCAAGCCTCTGTTTTTTAACCTCTGGATTTAGGAGACAAGGCCTTAAAGCTGAGAGTGGACCAGCCTCCTTCAAACTTGCTGAACTGTGTGGTAGCCAGTAACCAGAGGGAAGCTGGAGTGTGACTTTTTTAAAAAATAGCAAACTCTTGGCCGTTTTGTCTGGATTACCTTGGTCCGTAGATTAGCAAAGAGCAAATGAGACATCAGCTGGAAGAAACAAAAAGAAAAGGACTGTACAAGAGTAATAAATCCTGAGAACTGTATATGAAGTTTTAATGGCTCCACTTAAGTGGTGAATGTTAGATGTCAATCGTCATAGTCAGACCTGGAACATTTCTTCAGGATGGACTTATTTATACATCTCCAAATAGCATATATTTATTTTATAAATTTATTTATTAAAGAGTTTATTTTTTTCTGGGATATGAAGAGAATACAAGCCCCTAACCCCAATGAGAAATCATTTACAGTGCCAGTATTTACTCTGAGTAGTGTCATGAAACAGAAATGACATTACATTGCAATGCATCCAAAACCTGAACATTCATGTTTCATTGTTTATCAGTTACAAATGAGTTTATATTCTATGCACATACCATTGCCTTGTAATTGTCCTTATTTGGAAAAGAATGTTTAATTTTAAAATTTTTTTTTACTTACGTGTGTGCCTTACAGACCTGTATCAAATTCAAATGCACATTTTAAAAGGGAATTAAAATTTATTTCACTTACTTGGTTTACTGTTATTTTTAAATTGAGAATCTCATGGCACACTATGTGTAATGTTTCAAACTTGCAACAATTGTGTATTGCAGTTCCCTTGAAAGAAAAGGCAGTCTTAGCTCTTGAAATCTTGATTCAAATCAGAAGATGCTTGGTGGTCTTTTGCCAAAGAGTTCCTGCTGTCTTTACTAACACACAAATCGCTATTCCTTGTATCAATTAAAATTTTTGCGTAGAATTGCCTCATTCCCATTTTAGATGTAGACCAGTAATCCTTGAATAAAATGTAATGGAGCAGGGACAGTGGTGATGAATGACTGTACAAAACCTCCAGAGCATTGAAAAGCTGTCACAGCCTCCTTTGTAGTTCTGGTGTATTGCTACTGAGGAAATATATTGAGTTTTCCTATGTCATTTTACTTGCAGCGTTTACGTGCTGTCTGCTGTGTTTGTCCATCGTGATCTTCAGATGCAGTTATGTATTTTTAGTTTGAAAGGTGGATGCAAAAGCAAAACCTCAAAATAGCTATTTCATATATTATTAGACTAGCAGTTTTAGTTGTCTGTTGTTGGGTTTTTTGTGTGTGATTTTTCACTCCCACTTCAGAAAGCCCAACAAGATGGAGACGTTTGTTCTGTTTAACCACTGGAATTAATTACCTAGTTTACCACTCATTACATTTTGCATAACTCTATCAATCTGTAAGCTGTGGGCTGCTCTAATACTGTGAAGAGAGTAAGCCGAAAGAGGTGACATTGTTCAAGGTTCAGAGGAAATCTCTGAAGGCAGAGAAAATGCCACATCTTGAACTAAATCCATGCATGATTGGCTGCCCTATTTCTGCCTTTCCTTTTTTCTTTCCAGGGTAGAACAATTCAAGACAGTTAATGGAGTTTGTGTAGCAGGTGCAGTTCTGCTTTCTGCTTCCCACAGATTCTCCTAGTAGCTGTAAAACTTGGCCCTTTGATCTCAGAGCTGGCTGGAAATTGGGTGCTCCATGCCTGGTCTGTATTCACATATTTTGGGTTTTGTTGCTGCTCTCTATTCCAAGTTGTGCCAGAAATAATACACTGGTCATACAGAAGGTTCTCTGAAATCCAAGAGGAACCTGGGCTTCTGAGCATATTTGAAGTGAAATCGTTACTTCTATTAGTCTTTGTGCTCTTGATCAGAATGCAGAAGGTGGAACTTTTAACAGCCTTCTGTGAATGTTTTTCAGCCTAGTTACCAGATAAAGGAGAACCCAAATGCCTCTGGAAATGAGTATTTTTTTATTAGACAAGCTCATGTAATGAGAAAAAGTGGCCAGCTAGTCTAAAAGGTACACAGTGCTTTCATTGGTCTGAGCCATTTGTATTTGCATGGAGAAGTTTGATCCTGTCCTTATCTGTGTATTCTATCATAAGCTTATTGATGTTATCTTTCATGCTCAGGTGTGACCACCTGCTTCACTGCTTCTCTCTGAAGATTCAAATCACTGGGATGGCCATGCACTCTAGTAACATTCCAGGCTTGTGCAGAATTTACTTCCTGACATGTGAGAGTCATTTAACAAGTGTATTCTCACAGCTTTCATTTCCAGCTACTTTCATTTCTTGATGTGCTTTGTTAACTCTTTTTTTCATAGCCATCCAATCTAGCTTCAATAACTTAGTGAAGTTTGCTTAAACATAGGTCTTTACCAGCAGCTATGAGAGCAATGGGCGTGATTTATTTATTCTTTTGTGTTTGTGTAATCTTAGTAGTACCACTGTGCCATGGCTCTAGTTATACCACTGCAAACCAGTAGGTTTGCCTTATTCCTTTTTCTGTATAGCAAAGAACTAAACAGAGGTAAAGCAATTTTATATACTATAAATGCATCTTTAATGTACTGGACCAAGTCTGTCTCATAGACACTGAGAACACTGTGGTCGGATGCTTAAATTTTGCTCATCTTGCTTCATATTGCATGGCAATGCTATCAGTAAGGAGACCTTTTGGAGATCTTTTCTGCATTTGCTGCTTTCACTTTTCATGTGAGAAAATCTATTTCCCTCTGCAATTATTTATGTGGGCCCTCCCCATAAGGAAACAGGAGAACTGGCTACCCTGGATAAAGAAAAGACTGAGGTTCTTAACGAATTCTTTTCCTCGGTCTTCATCTCCAAGTGCTCTAGCCATTCTGACCAGACCAAGAAGGGCAAAGGTGGAAACTGGGAGGATGAAACTCCTGAACCCACTGTAGAAGAGGATCAGGTTTGAGACCATCTGAGGAACCTGAATGTGCCTAAGTCCATTGGTCCTCATGAGATTCATCCTTGGGTCCCGAGGGAACTGACAGATATGGTTACTAAGCCACTGTCTATAATTTTTGAGAAATTGTGGCAGTCCCTAATGGCTGGAAAAAGGGAAATATAACTCCCATTTTTAAAAAGGGGAAACTAGAAGAACCAGGAAACTATTGACCAGATACCTCTGTGCCTGCCAAGACCATGGAGCAGATTGTCCTGGAAGCTATGCTTAGGCACATGAAAAGCAAAGAGGTGATCAGTAATAACCAACATGGCTTTACCAGGGGCAAGTCATGCCTGAGGAATTTGGTGGCCTTCTATGATGGGGCCACAGAATTGGTGGATGGGGGCAGAGCAACTGATATCATCTACCTGAACTTATGCTAATCGTTTGGCACTGTCCCACATGACATCCTTGTCTCTAAATTGGAGAGACATGGATTTGATGGGTGGGCTACTCAGTGGATGAAGAACTGGCTGGACAGTCACAGGCAGAGGGTTGTGGTCAGCTGCTCATTGTCCATG
>NW_008684040.1:0-5642 GCF_000695815.1 Acanthisitta chloris | reverse complement strand
CGGTTGATTCTATGATTCTGTGGTTTGGGATAGCTCATCTTCCTGCTTGGTCAGGTTCACACTTGTCTTGCAGTTGGTGTGCTGGCTCAGGCAGTGTAATTCCAAGCTGTTGTGGAGGTAAAGAGAAGGGAAGAGTGGTGCAATCTTGCCTTTGGTGGTGCTGTTCTAAGTTAGAAGGTGTGCTCTCTTTTGAAGAAATAAACTGTTTCTTGTTCGTTTTTAACAGCTATTGGTTGTTCTTTAACTTATTAATAAACACCATTTCTTTCAAATAGCAAAAGTTTTTTTCTCTCAGCATACTTACTTCCCTAAGTCCAAGGTTAAGCCAGTGTAGTCCAGAGTAAGACCAGTAACACAAAAACAGGGTTTTGTGGGTCAAGTGGTTAAATGCAAAGTCAGCTCTTGAATTTTGTGAGAGAATTTTTTTCACGAAGGATGCAAATGTACAGAAATGTAATCCCAACATTGTGCTAAAATGTGGCATCACAGTATTCATATTGTGATATGCAGAAGAAGGTTTGTGTAGTAGCCATTTGTGTAGAGAAATCATTAAGGGTTTTGGTTGTCTCATTAGTAAATGGCTTCTTGCAAATGATTATGAAAAGTTCTGTCACGAATAATAGCAGGTGAGCTTTTAAGTAGCAACATTGTTAGAAGTTGTGTGGTAGACATGAATTTTCTTCCATCTGTAATGGGAGAGGCTGAATGTGACTCAGACTGAACCATGTTAGCAAAGAATTGCTGTTTGGATTGTGACCTTTTTCACAGGTTCACTTCTATCAACATGGACTGAGATGCACATTGGAGCAGCTCAGCTGGAAGACTTGAGGTGGTTTTTCTCCTGTTAGGAGACCTGTGATGAACATATCGGGGCAATAGTCTTGTAAGATCCGTGTTGTCAGAGGATAATGAGTGTCTACAGCCTAAGTGCAAACATGTTTGCTCCTTGCAATTTTAGACTAAGTACAAGTCAGTTTGCATCCTTGGTGTGGTATCAACAAACACCTGCAGCCAGTTTGCACTAGGGCTGCCAACATTACTGGTTTTTAACAGAATTACCTAACAGTATGCCATGTCTGCAGTATTGACAGGGCTAACGTGGTTTTTTTTCCTTTGTATTTTGGTTTTTTAAGTTAACGAGCAAATCAAGTAATCAATTCCTAAGCCATTTGCTTAGTAACTTCTCAAGGAATGAGGACAAGTAAAAGGATGTAGTAAATGAACTGAGCACATATTTTGGGTTTTATGTCAGCTGTTTGAATGAAAAGCTTGAAGTTGCAGTTAACAGTCTTGGACGTTTATTTTTACTTGCTACACTATTTTTGCTGTGCATTTTTACTTGGAAAAAAGGAGTGGATTCAGGCTGCTAATATGGTGTGTCTGATTGAGTTTAAATGCAAACTTCAGTCGGGTTTTCCTGGAAAAGAAGTTAAAATTCAGTGGAAGTTGACCACTTCTCTTTTTTTTCAGGCAAAGCAGTAGTGTCAAAACAGCTAGATGATGATACCTCTTTTCTAGCTTTCTGTGGGTTTTTTGTTAACATATTCCTATACTAATTGGTTTTTTCCCCTCTTAACAGCACACCATAGAGTCTGTTAAATTCTGAAATATCAACATATGACATTGACTTTTTGTATTATTTTGTGTAGATGAAAGGAAAAAAGCCACAATCAAGTTACAAAGCTGCAGGTACGGCTCCAGTGGAAGAAGAGGCAAAGACAACATGTCCTAATACCTACAGACTGGAGACACGTAATAAATTTCGGGATTACTTAGTAAGAGACAAAGCTCAAGCAATATTAACGGCATAGTATTTTTTAAATTAGTTGTCTCATTGCCAAAGTAGCTTTTCTTGCAAAGGTGCTAATGAAACAGTGTAAATTGCATAAACTTATATATGCATAAGTCTCTGCAGTCATGAGTTTTGGCACACAAATGTAATGTGAATGTGCTCTGTTTTGCCATGTGCAGAAGGAACCCCACAAGGTCCCTGCTGAGCGTGTGCTGTTAAGGTGGTGCTAAGGCATCTTAAGTCTTGTCTTTTTTAAAAATCAAGCTGAGGTATAGCACAGCTCAGAATACCCTAATCTCCAAAATACCTGGTTAGCCAAAAATCATGACCCTGAATTTGTGGAATTCTACTCCTATGATTAGTTCTACTGACATCACATGACCTGCATAAAATACACTTGGTGTCCTTCACAATCAGACTGCTCTACACAAAAAAACAAGCAAAAATGAAAGAACAATCTGTTGAGATAATAGCTGTTAGTGATACTCCATATAGTTATAACCAGCTCTTTTTAATTGTGCTGTCTGGAAGACATGCCTTGGATATTTGGAGCAGGTATTTTTGTAGCACTATTTTCCAGTGAACTGAGTCCAAATAATGGAGAAGAATACACTCCTGATTGTTCAGTGGAGATTGACTGGACATGTGTGTCACTTTCAAAAAATAAATAAAGCATTATAGTGTGTCCTTTGTGTTTGAGAGCATCGTCTATATTGACTGTTCTGCTCGTTAGGTCTTCTCATGTACTTGTAATGAAAATGTCTCTAAAAGGTTTTTTCTGCAAAAGACTACCAGGATGAAAACTAAAATCTTTCAAAATTGATTTTTTGTTTATTCTAAAACTTCAAGACACCAAATACAATGGAGCTTCTAGTCCTTCCTTGTGTGCTTCAATCTCAGAAGAAGTATTAAAGGCTGTGAAGGAATTTGGCTTTGACCGTTACAAGTACGTGGTATCAGTGCTAATTGTGGAAAAGGCAGGCCAGGCAATCAATGTAAGCGATTATTTGTAATACCTTTTGCAAATGGAAAATAATTTTTAGAACTGTGTGCTATCTTCTAGGTTTTCTTCCACATTCAGCAGCTTAACTAGTTTGAGTCTTGAAGCTTTTACGTTCTTTATGGGGAGTAGCATGCCAGGTGCCTATTTAAGGTACTGCTGTGATTCTGCTGAAGTCTTCATGTGTTCAGTAACAGTGTTAAGCAGCCCGTGCTGCACTTCCCAGTCAGTTGTTTTTGCTGTGTGCTGTGCTGGTACAACTGCATGACTGCAGCAAATATTCTGTTTCTGTGTCCAGTGTACTTTGATCTCCAGTTGGGTTGTCACATTTGGTTCAAAATGCTGTGCAGTTTTAGTGTGGGGTGACATGGAAAGGAAGGGTGGCAAGGACTACCAGGCATGTTCCTGGGACTGCAAATTAACACTAGGCATTTGAACTCGGAACACTTAAAATAAAAGGATTCTAGAGGTAGTATTCCAAGCTCCCATTGGATTCGGAACACTTTTAGCTGTCTTGCAGATTGTCAAAGAACAGTTGTACTTAGGGTGTTCATCATAGAATCATAGAATTCCAGGGGTTGGAATGGACTTTACAGATCATCTAGTCCCAATCCCCCCTGCCATGGGCAGGGACACCTCCCCACTTGACCAGGTAGCTCAACGCCTCATCCAGCCTGACTTTGAACGCTGCCAGGGTTGGGGCAGCCACTGCCTCCCCGGGCAACCTGTGCCAGTGTCTCACCACCCTCACAGGAAAAAACATTTTCCTAGGGTCTAGACTAAATTTCCCCTCCTTCAATTTGAACACATTACCCCATATCCTATCACTGCAGTTCCTAACAGAGAGTCCCTCTCTGGCTCCCCTGTAGGCCTATCAGATACTGAAAGGCTGCTATGAAGTCTCCATGCAACCTTCTCTTCTCCAGGCTGAGCAGCCCTAACTTCCTCAGCCTGTCTTCACAGGGGAGATGCTCCAGTCCTCTTATCAACTTTGTGGCCTCCTCTGGACTTGTTCCAACAGTTCCATGTCCTTCTTCATCAGTTCTTCATCATCACCCGTTCTTAAATCATTAGTTTTTCTGATGAAACCAACCTGTTCTTAGTGAGTTACATGAAACAATGTTTGAAGGGTTCAGCTTCAGTACCAGAGCCAGTTTGTGAAGTGGCTGCATCTACTTGCTTTTCTGGTACTGTCTCACAGGATGCTGCCTCTGAAGTGCTGCTTTGACTGAGGAGCCAGAGGTGCAAACAGACTAGTGAAGTGGTCCAAGGTAACTTTTTTCTCTCTAGGATTATGTTCATTCCCGCATCAATTCATACAGTTTAGCTTTGAACACAATTCTGTCAAAAATGCTGAGAGCCCCGTAAATCGTCACAAGTAGAGTAGAGTAAGCTTGGAGGTGGGGGATGTGACTTCTTAGTTACATATATTCCCAAAACTAATGTCTCTTCACACAGACATTTTTTAATTCTATTGCTTTTGAAGGGATGCTCTTAGAGTATGCTAAAGTGCGAACAAGTGAATATGAGAGGGAATTGGGAGTTTGGTTGTGGATCTGTTGGGGTGGGAGCTTTACTGTGAAGCAAGAAAAGGTTTTAACATGGAATTGAACTTGTTAATGTTCATTGTACTTTTGCACTGTTGTTACTAGTTGTAACTCTCATAATGTGATTAGATCAGCATTTAGATAATGCTGTGTGTTCTTTAAAAAATAAACGTAAAAACTGTGCTGTATATAGATCCACAAATAGCTTTTTCTCTGTTTTTCCTTTTAGGTTGCCAGCAGATGCATCTGGGATGCTCAAAGAGACACTTGGGTTTCAGCTCAATGTGAAACCGAAACATTTATTGCCCTGGCTTTGGTAGTGGCCTGTTATTGCGACTAATGCTCTGAAAGCCACAGCTGGATTTGCGCATCGCAGTACGTGGTACATTTGAAAATTTTCAGAACATCATTATATTAGTATTAATTTTTGCCCTATTGCTGTTGGCACATTGAAACTGACATAAAGTTTAGATAATTTTGCTCGGTTTTTTTCTCTGTTAAAAAAAAACCCAAACCAAACCCAAAAAATTGCTTTGGAAATATTTATGGTTGAATACATATGGGCTTCATCTGTTGTAATGCTCTGCTGTAGAAGTTGAAGCAGCTGGTGTAAGGCCAAACATTGCAAAATTTTGAATGGTGCTTGTCTGTTGTGTGTCTAGGACTGTTCACCAATGTTTACATGAAATTGCAGGTATCAGTTTTCTTAAAGGCATGTTTTTTGTACAAAAAGACAGCGTTCATTTTTTTTCCCTAGTTGTGTCTATGATAAAATGCCAGTCTGCCTAGAAACCTGGCTGGGGGGGAAGCTGTGCTTTGCAGTCCTAGAAACTTGTGCAAATTTCCAGTTGTTTGCCTTGAATGAAATGCAGATTCATGAATGAATGATTCAGTCTTTAGGTTCTCCAGGCCTTAAGGTTGCATGAAACATCAGCTGGGTTCAGGCTGGTACCTAAGTCCTGAATTGTGTGAGTATGGTCGATTTGGGCTTCTGGTAGCAATGGCAGGATAGTGGGGTTACTAATGAGGCTGTTGATAATTGTTCTGTAATTGGCAAGGCAGCAGTGATTGTATTTTGAAAAAGAGGACTCTGGCAGATCCGTCAAGCGTATAGACATCAGCTTTTGGATCTGCTGCGTGTGGAAATCGAGCGCCGGTGCCTCGTATTGTTGCATTGTTAGGAGCTGAAACCAAGCGCGTGCTAACGCGGACGAGGCAGCGGTGTTTCCCACCGCCCCTCGTTCCGCCGGGGTCTCGGTGTGCCGGGAGCGATGCACACTGCGGGGCGCGGCCAGAGGAGGCG
>NW_008684039.1:343-2003 GCF_000695815.1 Acanthisitta chloris | reverse complement strand
GGATCAAAATATGGCTAAAAATCAATCACAATGGAAGGAAAGGTTGGGGGATGTTTTCTCCCTCTTCCCCTGGCTTTATTCCAGGGATTCATCTTGGGTTTAGGAGGCAGGAGAAGGTTTTACTAGTCATTGGATCCTCCTGGCTCAGAGCAGCTCAACGTGGCTCTTTGAGGCTCCCCGTGGGGTGGGGATGGAGAATTTTGTGCCTGGAACATGGAATTAATGTGGGACATGAGGGAAAAATGGGTTTGGGAGAAGTTTTGGGGGGAGGTTTGTGCTCTGAGGGCTTTGGTGGGGCCCAATAGGTTTGTGCCTGAGCCTTGGAGCAGCTCAGGGTCGGGAGGAGAATGGTCAGTCCATTGGTGATATGTCCATGGGAGGAAAAGATCCATTTGAGGGGTGCAGAGAGATCTTTTGGAGTGTTGAACTCCCTTTTCCCCCTGGCTGGGAGGGATTGAAACCCTTGGATGCTCCTGCACTGGAATTCTGGGGCAATTCCACATGGCAAATGGCATTTTAGGAGGAAAAGATCCATTTGAGGGATGTAGAGAGACCCTTTGGAGTGTTGATCTCCCTTTTCCCCTAGACTGGGAAGGATTTACATCCTCCCAGTGCCAGGTGAAAAGTGGGAGGTCAAAACCTCCTCTGTGCCCACGCTCAGGGCCTCAACCAGAGCCAAGATTTGGCTTTGCTCCTTGTTCCAAGGTTCAATCCTTGTCCCTGGGCTGGAGACAGGAGCCTTGTCCATCCCCCCCAGCCATGGAGCTCTTCTCCCTCTGGTTGATTCCAGGGATCATTTTTCTTGCAGCTCCTCAAATGCTGTTGGTGCCTGACACCACTTCCCAGTCATTCCCTTACTTCAATCCCATTTTCCCTCCCTTCTCTGTGTCCAGAACTCTCTTCTCCTCCCATTTTCCAACTCTCACAGCTCAGGCACTGCTGGTTCCTCCTTCCCCCAGAGCTGGAAGTCTATAAACTCATGACCTCAAGTGTGTTTGCTTTGCTCAGAGCAAATGGCACACGAGCTCTGAGCAGCTCTTTGTTCCTCCAAGAATCACTTGGCCCTTCAAGGTCTCTGGCCATGACCTGCTGTCCCCAAGGGTCATCCTACCCCACAGGCACTGTCAGCCTGATCCCTGCTCCGAGGAGAAGGGTGGGATGGAGAGGGTGGTGTGGGGAGGAGCTGAACAAGGAGCTGAGGTGTTGGTTGAACTGGAGGAGCTGAGGTGTTGGTGGAGGAGCTGAACAGTTGGTAGAGGAGCAGGACAAGGAGCTGAGGTGTTGGTGGAAGAGCTGAGGTGTTGGTGGAGGAGCAGAACATGGAGCTGAGGCATTGGTGGAGGAGCAGAACATGGAGCTGAGCAGTTGCTGGAGGAGCAGAACCAGGAGCTGAGGTGGAGCTGGAGGAGCTGAGCAGTTGGTGGAGGAGTTGAGCAGTTGCTGGAGGAGCAGAACAAGGAGCTGAGGTGCTGGTGAAGGAGCTGAGCAGTTGGTGGAGGAGCAGAACACAGAGCTGAGGTGTTGGTGGAGGAGCAGAACACGGATCTGAGGTGTTGGTGAAGGAGCTGAGTTGTTGGTGGAGGAGCTGAGGTGTTGCTGGATGAGCAGGACATGGATCTGAGGTGTTGGTGAAGGAGCTGAGCAGTTGGTGGAGGAGCAG
>NW_008684039.1:0-316 GCF_000695815.1 Acanthisitta chloris | reverse complement strand
GAGTGGGGCAGTTGGGGGAGGAGCAGGACGTGGAGCTGAGGTGTTGGTGGAGGAGCAGAACAAGGAGCTGAGGTGGAGCTGAAGGAGCTGAGGTGTTGGTGGAGGAGCTGAGGTGTTGCTGGAGGAGCAGGACACGGATCTGAGGTGTTGGTGAAGGAGCTGAGCAGTTGCTGGAGGAGCAGGACATGGAGCTGAGGTGAAGCTGAAGGAGCTGAGGTGTTAGTGAAGGAGCTGAGCAGTTGGTGGAGGAGCAGGACACGGATCTGAGGTGGAGCTGAAGGAGCTGAGCTGTTGGTGAAGGAGCTGAGCAGTTGGT
>NW_008684038.1:0-1518 GCF_000695815.1 Acanthisitta chloris | reverse complement strand
TGCGGGGCCAGAGGGCTGTTTTCGGCATCTATTTGTGGTCTTGGCTGGATTGAAAACGCTGCCTTTTTTTTTTTTTTTTTTTTTGGATTTGCGCCCCTGTGTGTACATACACATCCCCAGGCAGCGCGGTCTGCTCGGGTCTGTGTAGTGCAACGTGAGTCCGCCCAGCTTGAAGGAATGTGGTCAAAACAGAACGGCTTTCCAGACGTTTGGTTTTTTGGGATTCCAAACCCCCCACACTCACACTCCTCAAATGCACATGTGATAGTGGTACTTTTCCCTGGCAGGATATGCTTTAAATAAACTAAGACCAAAACTGCCTCCCTCTCGCCTAGCCTCGTCGCTTTTCTCCCCCTCCCTTTCCTCCTTTCTTTCTTTATTTCTGTGAGAGCGCTCCTGGGAAAGCGGATCGGTTAGAGGGGAAGGCTTTTGAAATCGTGGGGGAAAATGTAAGAGAATTCAGAGGGTCCGGGCTTTCTTTGTGTCGTGCTGAAGCCGCGGAGCTGCTTTGTGCTTTGGAAGAAGAAAATGGCGAGTCCTATTGTGTTTAGGCCATTTTCTTCCGGTACAAGGGTTTTCCCCCAAATCCTAAATACTTCAGGGCTCTTTTGAAAGAAATCTGCCAGCCTACTAAGTGTGAATGGCTTCAGCTCTGCCTTTTCCCCAGCCGGTAGCACCTCACATTCGAGAGAGCCCACACATTCCTCCTTGCAGGGCTAGTGCACAATTTCTAAAGCTGCTTCATTCAGAGCCTCTCGCAGCGGAGGGGCTATTTCAGCTGCTCTTAGCCCGCGTTATTCAACTCGGGGGAGAAGGTTATGAGAGAATAGAGGACCGAAAAAATAGTATTACAAGACCTGTCCTTGCTTTTAAATGCTAAGGAGCAGCGTTAGCCAATTGGGGGTCTGTGCGTAGTCAGAAAAGACTCGTGAACGACGGTCTGACTTTTCCACTAAATTATTTAAACTTTATGCATATATACGTCTATGTGTATGTGAGAGAGAGTGCACCTATGTGCGTATATGTGTAACGACATAGCAAGATCTTTCTTTTAGGCTCGGAAAGAGGCCGTATATACGCAAACTGACATTTTCGAGCATATTTAAGCATTGTGTGCAAGTTATTCCCGCTGCAAAGTGCAATGAAAAAAAATAGTTTGCAATGTTGTCAGTTCTTTTCAGGTCACCCTGAAGGTGCCAGTTACCACTGGCAGGTGCCGGTTACCAAAAAAATCGCGTCTGAATTTGCACGTTAATCCGTTTAAGGAAACAAATGAGAGTCTGAGCTTTAAAGACCGTTGTCCGATTTTAAGCACTTTGCATCAGAACGTGGGTTTGCCCAGGCGACAGTGATTAAAAGCTCTTTGAAATAGGAGAGCTATCAAATAAAACCCAAGAAAGGTAAATCCCACCACCTCCTTCCAAGGTGCTAAGTTAAAAAAAAAAAAAAGTATTAATAGCAATAGCCACAAAGCAGAGGCGTTGATGGAAGTGCCCCGGAGGGGCCGCAGGATGCCCG
>NW_008684037.1:17979-41308 GCF_000695815.1 Acanthisitta chloris | reverse complement strand
AAAAATATATATATGTATATATAAAACAAACCTTCTGGGTTTGTAATACTAAGACAACATAAAGCGAACACAGAATGACTCCAAGGCATGACCTGCTGGGTTAAAATACCTTCTACACAAAGATACTTATTTGTTCTTACCTCTATCTTGCACTAATTTAATACCCTGTCTTGGAAAGTGTTGACTACCTGTCCTCTGTCTAGAAGGCAGAAGAGGAAAAAAACCAATACATTCAAACAACTTCCAGTCTCTGAACTGCATGTTAACAGAGGTTCTTTTATGCAATACTCCTAGTAACATCCTACTTCCAATAGCTATTCTATGCTGGAATTAACACCTCACAACTAAGACACCATACAATAAATAGAGTATGACCTCCTTTAATTTCTTGTAACTTAATGTCAATCATATTAGAACAGCACTAAATGTACAAATTATTCAAAATCATTGCTAAGCCTTCCAGAGACCTTGTCCCCTTAATAGCATGGCATGTAGACTTTATGCATATTTGAATCTGCTTCCATAGTCTCAAGTCCCAGCTGTGCTGAATAGCAAATATCTCCATTTCAATAGGGAAAATGGCTGTACTAAAGTAATTCTCTCCAGGGGTCAATATACTTCAGAAGGGCATTTAAGTGGCTCTATGTTATTGACCAGAAACATCAGCACACATATTATTGATTATAACTGCATGAGTCTGTTGACAAGATGCTTGCAGTAGTATTAAGTGCTGAGATAGGAACAGAGGACTGTTATGCATTAAAAAGAAAATACTACCCATCTGTTGCCATATTTTAGATAGATGAGCAATCACAAGCTGTAACACAAAATCTAAAGTGCAACCTCTGTGGCTGATGCACCAGGGTCATATTCAGTGACACTTCCTCAGTTTCACACTGCCCTAGATGGTCTTTTGAATATTGATTGAAGCAAGCAGGAGACAGAATTTTATTTCTGCAGTTCTACAAAGAGTATGTAATAGATACTTATATGGAAATTTGCTTTTGGTAGTTTAAATATACCATTTTCTTTAAAAACATCATTAACCAGTTCTGATCCTATCACTACAGCAACTAGCCCAGTATAACTAAAGCCTTCTGGAACCACCACAGTCAGCCCACTCAGCTGCAGACAGACCTGAAGACACTGTGCACTACCAGGCTGCTGGCTGAAACTCATGTGACCCTCAGACCCTCATTCCCAGTGACTTTTGCATAATGACTATAACAAACACCACCATGAAAGGAAAAGTCCAGTGTCCCAGACTGCATTTCTGCTAGTGTGCACAAGGAAACACTTGGATCACTGGTCTTCACAGCGAAGTACACAGATTATAGAGGTTAATCCTGGCCTAGCAGGGAAAACCCAACTCATAAGCATTTGTGCAAAGGGACGAGTCAAGACTGGGTCAGTTAGGCTCAGATAAAATTGGCTGTATCAACTGCAAACCTAGATGGCATACACATTAGGCAGGGTAAAACACAGATTCAAAGTTTCTTAAAAGGAGCAGCTGTGGGAGTTTCATGAAACCAGAGCATCAGCAGCCACAGAAAGGACTGGTCAAAAAATACAGTCTTACACAGAGTCAAGAAAAATCAATCAGCCACTGCCTGACAGCAAAGCTGACAGGTAAGCCCAAAGTCAGCAAAGTCAGTCCTGTATCACCACCTTTCTTGAACAGATTTGACAACATATGCCAACAAGGGAAACTGTATGAAATGGTCACAGTGTTTCTGGGCTTTACAGACCTGTTCATTTCAGAGAGCGTGAGATGACTACTTCCCTGCAAGAGGGCAGCAGAATGAACTTCTCTTAGAGCTGATAATGTACTGTATGAAAGAAGCCATAACTTCTATTTGTGGATGAATCTCAGTGCCTACACTTTAGAGTTTAAAATAGTTCATTTGCTAATTTTTCCAATCAATTTAACTAAACAAGATGCTTAAACCAATTCAAATAGAAACCTTTAAATACTTTTTATGAAAACTACTCAGAAGCAGGGAAATGTAATGGATACAATTATCACATAGAAAATGACTGAGAATCCAAAGAGGCAATGACTATATCCAGTGTCAGAAAGCCACCCATCAGGAAAGAGTTAAACAGTATCTAGGTCATTCTACAGTCTTTCCTGCACACCCTCAGCTCACTGCCTATCAGAAACTGTGTGGGAAGGCCAGGGAACTAAACTCACAGACCAAGTATGACTCAGACTGCAGTAATTTAATGATACTTTTTTTCTCTTAAATTATCTTTGGGATTAAAAGAATCCACACCCTCAACACGAAACCAAATCACAGTGAAAGGAAGAAACCACAAATTCACAAATCTCTGAGTTAACAAAAAGTATCTAGAAACAAATTAATTATTAATGGTAAGGACCAAAACCTTTCCTATAACATACTATTGTCAGAACAGCAGAAGGTGAAGGATTTGAGCCTCGTCAGATGTTCTGCTGAAAGCCCTAGTGGGGATGATCTCAGCAACAAGAATGTCAGAGAACTGCCTGCCAAAAAAAAAAAAAAAAAAAAAAAAAAAAAAAAAGGAGGGCTGTCACAGCCAAATGCTGACCTCTACCACTAGAGGAAAGGAACTTAAGATGAACAGCCCTACATTTCCTCCACCACTGAAGAAGCTGAACTCCAGAGTTGTCAAATATCTTTGGCATAAGCATGAGCAGAAGACAACTATAAGATCCTGGAGAAGGCAGGATGCCAGTGACTCAGGTCCACATACAAATCCAGTTAAATCCCTGAGGAAAAAACTCTGCAAATTCTCTCCCACTAAACAAGGCAAAAGTTTGAAAAGAACACTAATGAGCAGAAGAAAACACTGCCCTCAAAAATATTTCTTTTCGACTACAACTTCAAGCTGCTTCCCTCCCCTTCACTTAAGGAAAGGGCAAGCAAAGGTATGGTAACTATGAGAAAATGAAGAGCAAAGCTAAGATGTCCTAACAGCACTAAGATATCCTCTATCATAGGAACCAGAGAAACAGAAATTTCCCTTTTTTCATGGCAAAAATTCAGAAATTAGTGTATTATAATAGTCATAAAGAACTGAGCATCTGCCTTACAGCTATATATTTAGATACTGCTGTGTTTCTAATTAAATTACTACTTTTTAAATTCCATGAAATAAAGAAACTAACAATGTTTCCAAAACCTATATCCACCATATAAACATCATCACTAGGATACTTGTCCAGTAATCAGTTGCTTTTGATAGACAAGTCTTAGTGCTGGTCACCTTTCAGCTACCAGCAAAACAATGACCCTGTGCTCCTCAGGCTACCACCTCAACCTCAGTTCAAGTGTTAGAGGGGAAACAGTTGATCAGTGGCAATCAGGGCTGTCCCCTCTTCCTGGAAGGGCCATTCTTTTCAAAATATGCAATGACATTTACAAAACTGCGTAACTCAGAGTGAGTGTCCTAGACTTCAAAGAGAATTAGAAATACTTAACTGAATAGGCAATTAATAAAATGGGTGGGAAAAACCATCAGAATTTCTCATGGAACAAAGTAATATGCAATTCACTTGGGAAGAACAGAGGACTGGGACAGATTCTTGTGTGTTTTTATAATGTCATAGTTCTGAATATCTGGAAGATGTTCAAAAAAATTGACCCTAATTTACATTTTAAAAGTACATTCATGCTGAGGCCTTGGTATGATGATGGAGTTTTTGTGGGATCTGTAGGAGCTGTGGGAGCTGACAGCTGGTCTGAAGGCCTTGCAGACTTCAACCTTGAGCCTATCATCATGTACGCTTGTATGGTTGCAGCAGCTAGAGGGAGGCATGAAGGAGGCATGCTTACCAGAAGAAAAGATACACAAGAGCCAAAAGAAGAGAAAGCCCTTTTGTCTTACAAGATGATAAAAGAAATGTGTGCTTATGTCATTTGTAGCCAATGACATGTTGCTTGTAACATGTTATATCCAATGGACAAAAGACATGCTTTATGTAAAAAGGTATAAAACCAGCTAACTTGCAATAAAGAAGAAGCTTTTGCCTTTCACCATTTTTCCTGTAGATTTATTTATGCTGCGTGTCCGTCTCAACCACAACAAGTTTTCAGCAGCAGTCCTGTCTAATGGTCTTACACTCCTAGTATTGTACCTCTGTTCTGCAATGTATAAACCCTGTAAGCTGTCACCAAGAAAAAGGAACATGGAGCAACACTTCCTCTCTAAGCATGCGAGATCTTCAAAATGTAGTGCACAAACTTTTGGCAACAAATAAAAAAGCCTTAGCAATAAAACTAAGACAAAGCCTGCCGTACAATATAAACATGTAGCTTCAAGTATGGGAAATGTAAGGGTTTGAATACAGGATCTCTGGAGAGACAGAAAAAAAAAAAAGGCAAATGATTTACAAACACTCCTTTCCAGATCCTTTCCAGATCAAAGTACGACAAACAGCAATGCAAAGGAAACGCACACTGGTACATCAGCTCCACTGAATACCCCACCATGCTGATACCCTCAGGCCTTGAAGGGAAAAAATGTCTCTTTTCTCTGCCAAATGGCTTCTTCAGAAGTCAGCCAAAGCATTCAGACTTAAAACAGAGGGAATTTCTGCCTGGGGTACTGCACAGCTACAGGTTTAAAAGAACAAGAAATAAACCACAATGCCAGAAAGAAAGAACCAGAGACCATGGAGTTCATCTGGCACTGTGCAATTATGTAGCTGAAAAGCTCAGTCCTCACTATCAAATAAATCCTAAGTCCACACTATGGAGCAGAAAGTGGTTTTAAACCCCAGCACTGGCAGTAGCAGCAGTGGGGTCGTGCCGGTGCTCTGCTCATTCCAGGATCAGGCCCTTGCAAGCACACTGCAAACAGGAGTCAAACTTGCCATTGTCTGTGGGGTATAGGTAAGCATTTCTGGTTTATACCACTGGTGATTCTGAACACACCAGTTCCCTGGTGATTTTACATATATACTAAATAAAATTACATACTGAACTACAGAACTCTGCTAGTCTCCAGGCTCCGAAAGCTCTTCAGTTACCCTTTCAGCAGAGTCCTTGAAACCACAAGTAAGTAATTTGGCTCTTTTTCAGATGTTTAGATCACTTCATTTCTGACATTAAGGGTTTGCAAATAAAAGATTTGGGATTTCTCATGTACTTGTACTACTCCGTATGAAGCTTTTTTTTCTCCTGATTTTAAATCTTTTATTAACATAATGCTTGTTTTACTATTGCATTCACTCAGACATTACAGAAAAAGTCCTTATTAACGCAACAGAATAATTGTTGATATTTTGAGACTTGTGAAAGATAGTATGTAAAATTACGCAACTGCACAAAATATGGAAAACACGCACTTAAAAAACCCACATATTTTGGGCTAACATATTAAGATGGACAAAATGCTTAAGTAGTTAATTAAATGTAATTATTTATAACCCAAAGTGAAGTTAAACACAACGTTTATCTTGGTGGATAATTTTCCTCTTTTGGGAAAATAAGAGATTAAGAGAATAAATGGAAATGTAAAGGGCAGGATAGGAGTACAGATCAGAACTGTTTCTTCCACTGAAATGGATTCTGTTAATGATTAACTTAACTCACACAACTTATTTCAAGTAGAATATTTGTACTAGTAACAGTGTCAAAACAGACCCAAAATCAAAGTCTTCTCTTTTTGAGTTTTCATTGGTACTATTTTGCTCTATGCCCATGCACCATAACATTATCAACACTCAAAATAACATTCAAATTAAATTTTTTACTTATTTCCCAGGTACTTCACATCTATCTAAAATGATCAGATATTCAAATGATGAAATACTAATTCTTCTCTCAGAAACTCCTTAGCAGTTTAATTTTCTACACAGTTGGCCTGAGCATTGAGTGAGACTCTGCTCAAACTGAACTGAGGTAACTGACATACTTCGAATGCCAAAACAGGGTAAAATTTTAGGAGCTGTGGGAAAACAATTGAAGATCAAGGTTTAACATTTTGTGGACTTTTTTGAAGATAAACACTTTCTCCATTACAAGTATCACTGGAGGTAGCAGGATCTGAATTAACTTGTTTAACTGTAGTTGCTACTGTTTTCATTCTGCAGGTACAGTAGTAATATTTACTATCTGGGTTGCATAGAATTTGGGGGTGCTGATTGTTGTTTGCCAACCCTAAACACAACTAGGCAATAATGAGGGGAAAAAAGTTGAAAGGTTACAAAAAAAAATGACTGGCCTTATAACATGTCAGCATCAGATGGCTCATTTTTTCATTACAGAAAACAGAGCTAAGCAGAATGAACCTTAAGCAAACAAAGTCAAGACTCCACAAGATTTCTGAAAGTTGAAACCACATGAGATATTGGACACTGTATATAAGAATTTGCTTGCAAATGCTGATCCTGCTTTCTATACTGAATAGTTTCCTGAGAAAAAGGGCAAGCTTAAAGTAAGCATGCTGGGGCAAACACCAACTTGGGCTCTAAGCTCAGTCAATTCTGAACTGGTTTCTGACTGAGACCTCTGCCTAAGCAGATTAGTAGTTGTTAACACTTTTAGTAGTCCACTGGAATTAAACAATCTCCTTCCAAATGTTCTTGAAATACTGATTATTCGAACTAATAACTGGTGCTATCGCCTCACATCTGTACTGAGTCCCTGCCGTAGGAAGCTGGGGACTGGGACCCTGATCAAAGGCATTCCACCAGCTGCCACCAGACATTTCTTTCTTGCAGCTCTGTGGTTACATCTCCATACAACAAATACCTGCAGACTTGCAAATGCTCACAGATTTTACAGGCCCCATGCCATCAAATCAGCTTTTTGTTTTCCAACGAAAGATCTTCAATGGTGGTAACTTTTACCAATCTGTTTTCCTAGTGCTTCTTTTACAAGCAGCTGCGGCCGAAACATTCCTTCCACTCTCTTTTCCTCCCTCGCCCCCGCTTCCTAAAGGAAATTCCATGGGATCACCATTCCTCCGGCCCCACACTGCAACAAAACTCTCATCTCCCGGGGGAGATGGAAATTGTGCAATCACTGGGTCCCTTCATCTACAAGCACAGGGCAGACACGGAGCTTCCTCGTGCATCTGTATTCAGATTGCTTGACTTCTAAAGGGGTGTGCTGAGGGGAACTGCTGATTACTGTTAGGTTAGATGAAATACTGAGTTTGAAAAACTTCAGTCTTTGCTTGATCACAAAATGGAAATAAAAAATTATTTTTTTTGTTTTAAATTCAAGGCATCTCAAGACACTGTGTGCATCTGGAGGGTAAGAATCTAGAAGACAACTTTTTTACTTTCTCTCAATTAGAATTTCCACAAAAATACCCTAATAACATTCTACAAGATGGCATTATTGTAAAAACACCCTGAAATTCCTCAGAGGATTTTGGCATGGGTTTCATTTGGTCATGAATGTAAAGCTGCCTCAACTTTATTTCTGTCTAATTAAAGTACAAATATTGAGGAGGAGAACATAGAGTCTTCCTTCACATCATGCCAGGCTAGACACTTCATAACATGACTGCTGAAAGCAGAAAATCACTATTTAAACCAAACATCACGTCTCTAGGCCAATCACAATTCCCGTGGCACACCACACGAAGGCCATACCACTGACTGTGGGAGTCAAGCCCGAAGAAAACGAGCATTTCAGCCTCCGTATCAGGCATACATCTCTCCAGTGCATCTGGCAAAAGGAACATACAAAAATGAATACTATTTCTTTTCAGCTGTAGAAATGGGATACTTTTGACAGCAACCTCTTAGAAGATCATCATCTAAGACAGAAGCTAGCAGAGCCGGTTTACATACCAGAGTGGCATGTAACTCCTCCTCCTCCTCTGACGGTTTGTCTAGCTGAGAAACTGGGTGCATCAGTTGGGCAGAACACAAGTGAGATTAACTAAATCCTGGTCCCAGGGTTACTATGGGTGTTTCTCTGCAGCGCTGCACTGTGCTCCACACCAGTGTGTGCCTGCGCAGGCAACAGCACTGGCACAATCAGTGAATGCATCTATGGAGCACACCTTGAATTCCTGGTGGTAGATTTGCTCTGAAGAGCAAAACCAAGAGAAAAGTGCAGTTAAGGGAAGTCTTCTGCAGAAAATACAAACCCCAAACCATGCCACAGTCCTTGAAGAAGGAGTAAAGAAAAATGTCATGCTGGTACCATACAACATACAGCTGAACAGTATAAATCATACTGCTCAACTGCTGAAGAATCTACCTCCTCTTACAACCGAACAATATTTTGCCAACCTGGTGTTATTTAGCATTCTTGTATACATCCCTGACTAATTTTAAAATGCATACATAAAACACCAAAAAACCAAATTTGCAGAGGGTTTCTTTCTACCTTAAAAAGTAAGGATAGGCTCCTGCTCCAATAAAATCAGTATTAATACCAATCTCAAAGGGAACAGTTTCAGAGACACTGATGTATCACATTTAATTATATGACATGAAATCATATTCCACATAATTATGAATGCAATACTTCACTGCAGCTGACAAACCATGGAAGAAAAATGCAAGAAAAATGGAGAATAAAGGAGAAAGGAATGAAAATACTTTAAAAAAAATTGGAGAAGTTAGCTTTGAAATCTTCCATTCCAATTTCCCTTGCCCAAGTCATCTATCTAAAGGAGTTGTAATCATATGGTACAGACATTTCCTTATACTGACCTAGCAGCACTGACCTGCACAGACCACTCTTCCAATGAGTTAAATGCAAGAGACAATCAGACTATTTCCTAAAGCCCAGACATGTAGTTTTTCTAATGAGATACGCTGAGTAAAACTAGCAAATTTCTTGCTCTTAAGTGACTGCAGCACTGCCAGCTCCCTGCTACAGTAAATGTTTGAGCTCCAGTTCACCACTTTTCAGTTATGAGTGTATTTGAAGAAGATGGGAAATGGCAGCACGGGGAGAGGTCACAATTACTCAGCAAGCAAAGAATACGGAAACATTAATATGCTAATGGATGTCACATGACTTAATGAAAATATGTGTTTTATTAAGAGCAGGGAATCTAAAAAACTTTCAGGTGATCTTGCCTCAAAACAGGGAAATTAGAGTATGTAACAATAAAAAAATAAAAGTTCTTATGCTGTGGAAACAAGGCTGTACAGCACATCTGGCTCAAATGTCTCAAAAACACCATTAGCCTGCCACTTGTTCAGCTATATCTGCATTCATAATGATGAATATTTAGCAAGGAACCCTTAAAACCTGTCAACAAGACAGATATTTCCCAATACACATATGCAAAAGCAGCCACTACAAGGTTCTGGTTTTGTGTTCTGACCACCCTGACACAGAATGATGGTCTGTCATGCTAATTTTATACTTTGTTACCTTTAACCCAACTGCTTTCCTGATTGTAATTCCATTAGAACCCACATTATAACCATACTGCGATTACTTAAGGGGAAAGGCCAACTGAGTAAAACTGTCCAGAGAAAAAAAAACCATTTCAAAAATATCATATAGACTACAAACAGCTTGACATAAGCAGCACGGGATGAGCAAAGAGCCTGGAAGGGACAATACCAGAAGATGGGCTGGTGTGATGATTTGTGCTGAACTGAATGGAGGAGACCTGGGTTAAGACTCAAAGCTTGAAATCTCACCCTGGGACTGGGGATTGTCAGGACAAAGAAGGGTCTGCTGCATCATCCTCATTTAATGATGTAAATGTGACAAAGGGAGGTCTCTGAAGAAACTCAGCATTACAAAGATGCCATGCTGCAGGTTAGCAAGTAAATCATAAGGAAGACAGTGGAGTGTACAGGGCTTTGGAACCACGTGGCTTCAGCATAAAGGTCATCCCCAGCAAAGCACAGTGCTTAGTGAGAGTCTGGAAAGCACCTAGAAAACATGTCAAAGCAAGTTATAAACTCCTGGCTGAATCTCCTAAGACTCAGTCACATAAATCCCTAATCAGATAAGCAGGCTCAACAATTTCAGTGAATAACTGGAATGAACTTAATCTGCCATCTTCAGATCCAGATATTAAATAAGCTACAAGAAATGACTGTTTAAGAGTCACCAAATAAGAAAGTACAATTAAAGCCTAAATGATGTATTCATAAACACAACACACCAGCTGAAGGAGGCATGTCAAGTACTGACAGTCACACAGGAGAAGGCACGGCCGAGGCTACCACTGCTCCAGCAACCCTGTCAAACCAGCTCTTCATGACAGAGGTTTGCTCAGTGCAGCAGATCTCATGCAATAGCAGTATATAGTTGTGAAAAGAAACAGCAGAGCAGTCAGGCAGCTTTCTGCAGGCTTTCCCAAGCCATCACATTGGCTTCTGTCCTTCTATTTAGCTGATCGCTCCTGTCTAGCCTCCCACAAAAAAAGACAGTATCTGTGGGCCACTGCATCGATTGCTTTGCCTTCTTTTACATAGCTGATGGAAAACCCTTATGGCCAGGACTGACTCACATAGTGTTCCCCTGACACTCCTCTGGTTCTGGGTTGACTGTTGTGACATCCTTGTGACAAATATAATACCTACTTTATTCTTCCTCACACTTCTGCCTCTGGCACAACTGATATGAAGAAATCTGTTTTCCCAACGCAGAACTAGAGTAGCAGGCTCAAGTTTGAATGAACTATTCAGGAATGTGGCAGCTTCATTTCCCACACAAAAGCCAGTAATACCGTCTGAAAAACAGTAGTACTCCCAAGTAAGCCCTCATAACAAAAACACAATATGCTCTTTTCATCTTGGAAAAGAGGAAAAGCTTCACCTAATAGAAAAAACAGAAAGAACCAAGCAGATGAAGGTGGAGACAGATTTGTAGAGACGTATATTGGCAAACTGTGCTCTTGCCAGGGAAATACTTTTCCACAAAGCTAGTGAACATTTGCTAACTGTGTTCATAAATACTGCACAGCTGAGCTACAACAGGAGAGCAAGCCCAACACTTCTATAATTTGATAAGAGGTTTCTCTAGTGATTCACCAAAACCAATTAATCAAAATAAAAACATGGCCAAAATTAGGACTGCTAGCTGCCATGAGTAAGAACTAAAGCAAATACTGACTAAAGCAAATAGAAGTCACAGCATAACATGATCCCTCACACAAGAACTCTGTAGATCATTCTACCTTGTATTCTGAGGGATTCTATCAAAAGCAGTATTTGCCTACAATAACCACCACTGAAAATAACTTTTCAGTAGAGCATATATGATACAAGCCCATGATGATCAGAGGGGAAACACTCTGCAGATGGGATGTTTCTGGCATTAGCAGTGACAATGACGTTTTTCAACAATGATTTCCTCAACCCACAGGTGTTTCTCGGTTTTGTCTGACAACAGCCAAAAGATACAAATCTAGCCAATTATCCTTTTCTGAGCATCCACTGAAAGCTGCATATTGCCAACCACTAAGATCATTCCTACACTATGCAGAGCAGCCTTTCTATACGTTGTTAACATCAAGCACTGCAGTGGACACCCTCTTAGGTAGAATTACTCTTAGCTAGAATTACTCTCAATCCTCCCAGTAAAATCTTAGGCATTTGAAAAGAGCTAATGAAAATATTTGAGAGACCTGGAGTAAACAGCATATTCTTCATTGACTTCTGAGTCCAAGATTTCGTTGTCCATTTAGTTTGTACTGTCTCATCTTAAACAATGAACATGGCAGGTTCACTTTCAAGAATATCTCACCCTCTATGTCTTAGAAGTTTAGGCAGGTTTGTAGGAAGGAAACATTTATATATGAAACTTTCCAGGGTCTATAACAGTGGATTACTGAGCTTCTGGGAACAAGGAGAGAGTGCTGCCATTTCTGTCTTACTGCCGCATCAAGTTAGTTGCTAAGGGGCTATGTTGGCCAAGCCTGAAGTTTCTGGACATCTCACTTGGTTCCTCAGCAGAAATGGAGAATTTTGAGACAGGGCCTCCTTTCCTCTCAAGTAAGATGCTTAGGAGAGAAATCTCTTACAGGAATAAATGCTGTGACCTTCTAAGTCTGTAAATTCACATCAGAAATGATTCTTCATGTAGCTTCATGGCTACAGTTCTTGCCTTTATTTTCAAAAGTCATGCTGTTCCAACTACAGTTATATATTGAACAGCAACAACCAAACTGGAATCCTTGACTGTCCAAGAGCAAGAGGACCAGTTACAGCAAAATATTGAACATATTTTTTCTAGGTTGTTCATGCATCGATGCCATCTGAGACTGTGCAAACCAAGAAAGAGATTAAGGAGCTATAGTAACCACTGCACAAATAGTAGTTACTGGGCGGCTCCCGTGCAAAATAACCTCAGAGCTCTGTCCTAACATAACATGAACACACAGGCCAAAGTTTCTTCATCAGTTCAAAAGACAAAAATGGGAAGGAAAAATCCACTTCTGTAAAACATGTAGTTGCAACTAAAATTCAAGTTACAAAAGGTCATTGTCACATGGGAAGCTGTAAAAATGTTTCATTTATCAATGAATTTTTTTGCAGATTGATAATCTATTCTCTTCTCTGTAAAACACAGGGATTTAATTTACTGCTGGGAAACTGAGCAAGTAAAATTACTTTTTTTCTTTAAATACCTGAGAGCAGGATGTCTTTATTATAATACTAAGATTATTTGACACACTTAATGTGACTATTATCCAAAAAGTCCAAAAATTATTTTAAGCTAAAATGAAAATAAAAATTCTTCTCTATCAATTAGGTATCATTTTTTTCCCAATACTCACAAACAAAGGTACTTCACGTAAGAGGTGAGATCCAAGACTTACAGGGTTTCCTAGCTATTTTTCTTACGTGTGTTATGTTCTTGGAAATGTATTTTTGCATATTCCTAGTTACTTATCTGCTAAATGGAACATAAAATTACTTTAGGAATTGCAGACAGTAGTGTTATATACAGATCTTAATGGTTCTCCATTCATTCAGGATATATTTGGATGTTTTCTTACATATAGTATTGAAAACTTAGCTGAGTGCTTCTGCTTTCACAGTAATCCAGAAAGCAGTCTGAACTTCAGAAGTACTAAGAATTTTAAAAATTCAATAAAACATTTAAGAAAGGCAATTTTAAACAGTGTATAAACAATATAATTGCACAGTCTCTTGACATAGGACACACATTTGAATGTAACTAAGAGGCATGTGCTCCAGTAAAAATTAAAAAACAAAACAACCCACACAAGCAAAAAAACTCTCATGCTAACAACATGGCCTGAAAACCTGCTAAACTAAGTCTACCCAGAACTTCAGCCACTAGAAATGATTCCTATGTGGATCAACTAATTCTAATAATAAAAATACACGTGCAGTAATGTACAGCCATAAGTAAGTCTGAAACTAGGATAAGCCTTCAAATGCACGCTGTAATTTATGGTGACACAGCACAATTACTCGAGGAGTTTGTATCAACAGATTACCTTAGTAGTGAACAGCAGAGACCCTCTATGCAGGTTCTTCATAGCAAGTTTCACATTTAGGTATTAATTTTAATTTATCTGAGAATTCAACAGCATCAGGCAGCATTATGGGTGTAATCATAGTTTTTAGGAAAGCAATGGCTTGCTTCAGTTCACCACTGTACTTCCACATTCTTTGCTTCTCCAAAGTGCCAAACAATCTTTTCCTTCTATTGCCAAGGAAGTTGAAACCTGCCACAGAACCACGGCAGTTTATTCATGAATCTGGCTTTCTTCCCCCATAATCCAAACACTCATTTTGTATACCTACTATAAGCTTTTAAGGTATGACATTATAATTTAGATTTAAACATAGTACTTACGGTTGGCATAATTTTACCAGGTCCTGATCAGTCGTGTTTGGAGGCAGTGCTCTGATGTAAAGGTTAGTTTTACTTAATTGATCCCATCCTGAGTTGCTGCTGCTACTACTGTTGTTATTACTGCTGGTGGTGCTGGGACTAGGAGGAGCCATTGGGTGGGCTGGTACAATGGACTGCTGCAAAGGAAAAAGCACATTAGAGTAAACTATAGATAGCAATTGCACCACATACATCAGGTCAGTCTACATTAGCCTGTTTACCATTTGGAGCACTGTGTTAAATCTCTTCACAGTTACTCATGGATTTTAAATACACCTGCTTTCACACCACACACGGGACAAGATTCACTGGCACATTTTAATATACCCAACCACCATTTGATGCATACTCAATGCATGACATAGGGTCAAATTATATATAACCTCTGCTGAAAATTACTCATTAGCTTTTATCACTCTTCATTGTGTCATCTGGTGTGAAAATGACATAGGAGATATTCCTCTAGGTTCCATTGCTATGACTGTTTCACATATCAAGTTGTGGCAGACACAAAGACCATGTCCTTAATCTATCCAGAAATACAAAAATAATTAGCAGCTTCTTTCCCATCTCTTCTGGCTTTTAGTACTCATACAGTACTGCTATTGATGGAGGGGGGGGGAAGTTTAAGATAGAGAGGGAGCACAGATAGCTTTAAGGACCAGACTTAAAATTAATTTTGTGCCTTGGCAGAACTTTGAAAGTGCCACTGATCTTCGTTTGTGGATTACTTCAAGATCATCAAGAAAAAGATTCTATATAATAATAATAAATTCAAGTTTCAAAAAGAGAAAAGCGCATAAGCACTTCTACCTAGTCCTCAAGGTATCGAATGCTATTGCTCTTAAAATCAGACCCTAATGGAACGCGGAAACATCCTGGAGAAGTAGTAGAGCAATCACTTGCCTGAACAACAGTGTAGCAGGATGCTGTACAGAAAGTACTATGAACAGGTCTGTGGTGTTGCAAGAGAGGAATGCTTTAATATACTAGAGAACTAAAGTTGCCAATAAAAGTCTCATGACTACATGGTTTTCACTGACGATCTGGATGCATGCAGCCCATTCCCTGAAAAGCCTGAGCCTCCACGGCTCAAGAAGCTCATAGCAAAGAAGTGCCCTGTGAATTGCAGAGGAAAGGCACAGCAGGAAAAAAAAAAAAAAGAATATAAAGCGAGATGTCAGCGTAGACTCACCCGTTCCCGCCCCGGTACCACCCTCTTCTTTGGGGTGGCACTAATTCTTTTGCATTAGTACGAATAGTTGTATAGCCACAGCCTGAACCAAAAAATTATCTTCCCTGATCTCTTACACCACATGTGGTTTTGTGCTACGCAAAAGCTCTGGCTGTCACAAGGCAAGGAACGGGATTGTGAAGGCAGAGAGGAGAGGATTAGAGTTTACCTCTGTTTAAAGCACCCATGAAACTACAGCTTTCATCAACTAGAAAAGTTAAACTATTCTGGAGATAACCTCGGGAAACTGGAATGAAATTTCGAGTGGGAGAAAAGCAGAAAGGCATGCCTCATATCAGATATTTTATGATAATTATATGTTTCTTTTTTGTGTTTCCCTAGGAAGGTTTTGAAATCTTCCAATCTGGCATATTGCAAAGTTTATTATGCAGCAATAATAGCCTGGAACAGCCAACTGCAACACTCACTGTAAAATCAACATTGATAAGCAGAAACATTGTTGTTGCCCAATTTAATTGAAATGAAAATTGCCAAAAAGAATGAAATACATTCATGATCATTTAACATTTCAAAACTGAGTATCGATATTTCATTACCATAGGGCTACAGGATTTTTCTGTTTTGTTTGGTGTTTAATAAAGATTTTTAGAAACATCATATCTCTCCCAAAATATTTATATTTGGAATAGAAGCACAGCTCCAGAATTTCTTCCAGGGAAAAAGATTAAACACTCCCTTCCAAGTTTGCAATGGAAACATTGATGGATTTTAACTATAGCAGCACAAGTCAGGCTGTCAGACCACTCTGCTTCCAGTAAAGCCAGGCAATTAATTTTAGTGTTACAAGCAATGCAGAAGGACAGAGCAACTAGTTTCAAAACATTTTCACAACAAACTGAATAAACTTTGTCTGGCACAGTGATAATCTCTACAAAAAGCATTTAATGGAGTTCTCAAAATGCAAACAGTCATCAAATGCACAACTGATCTGTTCACAGTTTTGGAATGTGCACTTGCCTCATACACATATGTACAGCTTCCAGAAAACTCAACATACACATACCTGTCTTGATCTAAATTGGTAATTATGACTAAGTCTAAGAGCTTCAATTATGTTTTTCAGTATCTTTGGTTTGGTTTTGCTTTTACTCCTTACAATGTTTTTCCCTTAAAATCTTTGGGTTTCTATGCTATGAAGAACAGGAGTTTTGTAAAAATCTTGTCACCAGGTGGTCAAAGTCAGGAGAGGAAAATGTGTGTCTACGTGCAGAGAGAGCAGGAATCCTAACTGTTTGCTTGTAAAACACAAACACTCCATTCTGAGAAATTTAACCTTTAAATTAAACACAAAGATGTTCTGGAGCTAGTGGCCACATCCAAACATGATGGGAATGTAAATGGGATGACAGCTGTCTTCTTAAGTTTACAGACAGGTTTTTTCACTTCTTCCACAGAGACTCGTACCTTTAGAAGCCTTAAGGGCTTTACAAAACACAGATGCTGATGTACTGCAGCTCTCAAACCCTGCAACCCAATGACAGACAGACAACCATTAAAGGGACAGTGATACCTTAACTCCATACAACTCAAACACATTTTCTACATTAAAAGCTAATTTTAAAATCAATCAGTCTTTCCGCTCTGTTCCTCATTGATGACTACTTGTGAAAACCAAACCATAGAGGTTCCCCTGTCGTTCAAAGGGGCTTCTCTTTTCCAGCTGAAATTGCTGCAAAGGGCAGCCTCACCACCGCAGTCGCGCTGGCGGAGCCTCCTACGCTGACAGCACATGCCAGAAGAGTTCTTCTGCTGGTGTAGTTGCATCACCTCCCCAGACGACAACAACTAAGCTGATAAAAGCTCTCTTCTGATGGCACAGCTGCATCCACACCTGGGGTTTTGCCAACGTATTGATGTCAGTGAGGATGTATGACTTTTTTCCACACCCCCGGCTGATACAGTCCTGGCTGGCAAAACATCCTGCAGCAGAGAACTGGCCAAAGTTTGGTGTTGTTTGTTTAGAAACAGCTTTCACAAACATTAACTGAAAGCTTTGTCTAAAATCTGAAATCAAATTAGAAAAGTTTTGTTTTATGAACTGCAGTCTCTGCTGCAAATTCCTATCAAAAGCTGTTCTTATCTTGTGGACCTCACAACAATTTGCAATACTGTAACATACACAAAAATACACTAATTAATTTTTCTTTTGCAGCTTAAATTAAAAGACTGAACACAAGCATAGGAGGAATAAACCTTAGTAACAGATCATTATTTCTTGTGACAATATTCCTGTTCACAACAAATACCCTTGTGACACTGGTTTGCCATTTCCTCCTTAGTTCTCACACCCAAAGGTAATTAGTGATCGTTCTTCTACATGGCAGTTTCCTTCCTGTCATCTTCAGCAAATATCTAAGCAAAAAAGGCCACCAACAGAATAATCATCCCATCTGCTCTATTATCACCCCATGTCATTCTAGAGCCAGCTGTGAGGAGCTCCCAATACCCTTGCCTGATCTCTGAGGGACCTTCCTTCCAGCCCTCCTCAGCCCCACCACACCAGTGGGAAAGCCACAGGTACTTGCTAGGAAAAGGAAAAGCTTAGTGACTGAACAGTCCTCATGAAGTGCCTTAAAACAAGGAGAACTGTTTGTCTGTGTTTTCTTCTCAAGATAAAACTCAAATGGAAATAACTGCAAGTACTGAAAACCAACTGGAGTATATACTAATCTTATATGAAGCATTCTTGTCTTCCTTATAAACCAACCTATGCTTAAGGACTGAAAATGACACAAAGCAGGATTTTGTCTGTCAAGGGGGAGAAGAACCTCTCGGCTCTCAGTGGGGGGTAGGGAGGAAGAGACACAAAAAACCCACCAAACCAAAATGGAATTACCCCAAGAAATTACTTTGACCTGGAGGTTGAGAAATACTGATCCTTGGTACTTTCAGACTACAAGTCGTCCAAGGAAACTTCAACAAGCAGAAGGTAACTTGGATAATGACTGTCCCAAAACAGAGTATGATCACTACAGGAGCAATTCATTTAAGTCTCTTTGTGTCATAAAAGCATGTTTACAAAGTTATATAACATGCTAACATTTAATTGAGTTTTTTCACTCAGCTACAATTCCTGAGGGGAAAAGCACTGTGACTTTTAACAACAGGGCTAATTCTCAAACATCTACTCCAAATTCAAACCATAAATTGTAGTGTGCATTAACTATCAGATTTAGCCTGAACTGCTAACTTTGATCATCACAGAGATTCAAAATCTTGTTACTGGTGTTTCCCTAGCTTTGTTCAGGTGACTAAGCTGCAAGTACCTGCTTACCCTGCCTGACTTTGCCTAACCTCCCTCATTTCACTAAACAGAATTTTGAAACAACACCTCCAGTAACCAGCATTAACATAAAAATTACCATACATTTTTGTGAATGTGTGCAACAGTGACAAAAAGTATTAAATTACATGAATCTGGATTTTTAAAAATTCAATTAGGGGCAGGAGTGTTTTATTTATTGATTGATCTATTTAACATAGAGCTTTACATGTACAATGAAAGCGAGGGATCAGGAGAATAGAAGATGCCACATCTAGTGAAGCAACAAACTGCCACACTTTGTGCACAACTTAGGAAATAAGAAGTTGTTTGGAATTATTTCATGTCCCTAGCAGAAAGAACTCCCAATGTTTAACAGAAATTACTCTTCACTGATGAAGACAGTTGCTTCATTGCCTTCATTTAGATAAGGAAACTTTAAACCTTGACCACTTGATCTAAGCCTGCAAACTGACAGCTGCAGTGGATATGCCATTTTGAGTGGCCTGCACTATTCTATTGCATGGTTTTCCTCATCATGTCTGAAATGTCATGGCAAGCAAAACAATTTTTGGAGGCCTCTCCAAGTCCAATTCTCAGAGGACATGAATCAACCAGTAGAAACCTAAAAATCTGCTGCTGCTGTATTCACATCTCTTGCCTTAGGGTAGGTTCTCCAACTGTTTTCTTCAGTCTGTTAGCACTTGACACAGGAAGATTCAGCAAGTCACATGCTTTCTAAGCACCTTCAGGATGCTACCAGTATAAAGAGTATCTCAGAAGCTCCAGACTCTCGAAAAACTCCTCAGGCAGGGAAAACCCTAAGACCTGCTGCCTTTTCCTCCTTTAAACCACTAACCTTAACTTGTCTTTGCATGGGTAAAGATTATGATCTCACAGTGACACCTGAACAGTCAATAGGACTATTCCAGCAAGGGCTGAATTACTACACAAGGTTGAAACCACTGATATTGTGTTTTGTGATAAAACAGAGCTATTTGCATATTCAGGATTCAAGACTATTTCATCTTCCTTTAGATGGTGACAATGGGTGTTGGTGCTCCAGCCACATGGAGCAGCAACAAGTAGGTACCTGGAAGATGCAGGATGCTGTGGGATGAGGACAGCATCACAAAGAGACTGTTAAAAAATATCACAGACAGCCCAGGAACACCTGGAGATCCAGCCCTGGCTTTCTCCCAAGAAAGCTCTCTTAAACCTTCCACATCTTGGCATGAAAGAACTATGCCCAAAATACTACAGCTGGCATTATGATGATGATGGAATGCAATAAATAGGTTGAAAATTAAGTACCCAATGAAAAAAAATAAATCAAACTGAATGGGGAAGCCCTCTCACCTTGAATTTTATTCCTTAATGGATAAGTTTTAAGAGGAGCTTTGCAAGATAAAAATAAAAGGTTATGCCCTTTTTCTTGCCTCTGTTACAGCCAAGTCCTATGAAAACTTTTTTTCCAAATAGTCTTCTCCACACTAAAAGGAAACAAAAGAAAACAAAAACATAGGTAGATATCATCATGTATCTATGAAATTTTTTTTAAGTTATTTTCACTCTTTTTTTTTTGCTAATAGTCTAGTTAATATTTAGTTAATATTCTTTTCCTTTCTCAAATCCATTGTGTTTTAACTAATTTGAACCAACTTACCAGTAGGAATCAAATGTTTCATAGAATCACAGGATTTTAGGGGTTAGAATGAACCTTACAGATCATCTAGTCCCAAATCTCCCTGCCATGGCCAGGGACACCTCCCCATTAGACCAAGTTGCTCAAGGCCTCATCCAACCTGGCTTTGAACACAGCCACCACTTTCCTGGGCAGCCTGTTCCAGTGTCTCACCACCCTCACAGGAAAATAAATTTTTCCTAATATCTAACCTAAACTTCCCCTCCTTCAGTTTGAACCTGTTAACCCTTGTCCTATCATTGCAGTTCCTAATAAAGAGTCCCGCTCCAGCTCCCTTGTAGGCCCTTTAGGTACTGAAAAGTTGCTATGAGGTCTCCATGCAGTCCGCTCTTCTCCAGGATGAACAGCCACAACTTCCTCAGCCTGTCTTCATAGGGGAGATGCTCCAGTTCTTTTATCAACTTTGTAGCCTCCTCTGGACTTGCTCCAACAGTTCCATGTCCTTCTTATGTTGAGGACACCAGAACTGCACGCAGTATTCCAGGTGGGGTCTCGCAAGAGCAGAGGGGGAGAATCACCTCTTTCGACCTGCTGGTCACACTTCTTGTGATGCAGCTCAGAATTCAATTGGCTTTCTGGGCTATGAGTGCACACTGCTGGCTCATGGTGAGTTTGTCATCCACTGTCACTCCCAAGGCTTTCTCCTTGTTGCTGGTCTCAATTACTTCTCCACCCAACCAGTGCCTGGGATTGCCATGGCCCAGATATAGGACCCTGCACTTCATTTTGTTGGATTTCATGAGGTTTGCATTGTTCCACCTCTCAATCTTGTCAAGGTCCCTCTGGATGACATCCCTTCCCTCCAGCATGTCAACTGCCCCACAAAGCTTGGTGTGGTCAGCGAACTTGCTGAGGGTGCACTCAATCCCAACGTCCATGTCGCCAACAAAGATGCTGAACAGTGTCAGCCCCAGCACTGATCCCTGAGAGACACCACTCAGCACTGGCCTCCCATTTCTGGCAAAATCCAGAAAAGCAGCCAAAGCCTTTTTGTCTGAGCCATTTATGAAGTCCTTCCTTGAAATACAGAAATGCACAAATGAGTAGGTGCTTCTCTCAGCTTCCTTTTTTTAAAGATCTTCATGGCTCTATCAGCAATGAAACAAGACAAAGTCTAGGATAAACCCTTAGTCATGGCTCAGATGCTCCCAACAATTCCACCTCTAGACGCTTCTGACTATAACCCAAGCTCTCTCCCCACTGATCTATTTTGACTCCTTTCCTCAGATCCTACAGTAACATGGCAGGACCAAACCTGTTCTCACCAGAAAGCAACAATTACTAACAACAGAAAGTACAGAAGTAAACCATTCCAGCCTGTTACAAGATGTCACATTTTTGTATTTTTACAGGACATTGAACTACTATCATTCAAATTATACATAGTAAAGCTTAATGCAACAGCAACCCTCTGTTAGTAACGACACAAAGCCCGAAATCTATTTTCTTTTCATGAAGACACTTGAAGTGTGAGCATAATCCTGGTCACATTGAGATACGTAACAAAACCCACACTGATGCTTGTGAATATATTTTTTCCTCAAGAATAGGGTGTGGCATTTTTTCATGATAACTAAAATGGAAATGGCAGGAGAGGTGGTAACAACAGAGCAAGCAATGAATGCAAGAAGCTCCTTCTGCTTCAGGTAGCTCTTCTAGAGTCCCAGTGATAATAAAAAAGCTTCAAAGCTCCCAGAAACTCATCTATCCAATTGTTTATCCTCCATTAGGGATTTTAAAGTGCTCCACTGACTGATTTCCCTAGTCCAGAGAAAAATAAAGGGTGCTGGATACTTGAAACTAGCAACTCCACAGCAAAAAAGGTAACACAAAGGAGAGCAAGGGGAGTGCTGAACTGGGCTACATCCTGTTCCTCTGCAGATGCTGTCAACCCTTCTCCCTTGTACCCACTCATTGTGAATCACAGCATCTCTCTTCCCTCTCAGTTTTATACCTGGATTTACTAAACAATCCTCTTAACAATACAATGACACCATGCCTTAGCCATAACAGAATTACAGACACATCTAAAGCAAAATATTTGAGTTTTAGTTTCTGAAATTTGAACAAGCTGCAGCAATCCAACAACTACTCCGCATTAAAAGAATTGAAAAAGAAAGTCAAGACACTGAAGTACCTGAAGAAAGAGAGCATGATACTAAGATCTACCAGACAGACAAAAAGCATGTCTATGTTTTTGTGGTTACCCTTTCATTGAGCAATAGGCACAAAAGAATTCACTGCCAACTTCCTTCTTGACTCTAGTAAATAAATACACAGGCCTTCTCCCTTCAGTGAAACATGCCAAGTCTTCTGCTCAGGATCCAGAAAGCAAAAGTTACTGAATATCTAGACTATGTTTTAGTTTTTGTTCCAGCCTGAGGATTCAAATTACAAATAGAAGAAAACATGCCCATTTTCAGAGAGGCTTAACTTGTATATTAATGGTTCATGAAAGGTAGCAAGTCCAACACATGAGACTGAATACAAATAATAAAAATGTTCCTCCCTTGCATTACACTTCTGTTGGCACATGTTAATAGCAGGGTATAAAATCTTACAACGTTCTCCACAACAGGAAACATTCACGGTATCATTGGCAGGAGAAATGCTTCACCTGAAACAGCAATTAACTTAGAAACTCCCGTGTCATGTAGTAGTTAAGACTAGACCTCAGACAGTCACATCAGAGCTGGCAAATCACACAGCTCACAAGCCCTTCAATGGCAGCTCAGAAGACAATATTTATGGACTCTAAGTCAAACATGACTCAATAAGCTTTTCATGTCCCAGGCTGTGTGATGGGAGATGGGCCACACTGTGGGTTGGTCATATGCTAGCAGGAAACTCTTACATGGTGGCACAGGCCATATTTCCAGTGGACCCCATGAAAATGCTAGTGATAAGCATCTGGAAGGTTTCTTTCAGCACTGAAGGCAGCAGCTATGAGGCTTAAGGGGAAAAACACAGAATTGTAGCATTTGCATATGCCTCTCAAACAGATGACAATTTTAGTCCTCACAGCATTAAGAGGCAAGAGGCTCATAGTGGACCCTTCTCACTGTATACAGGCCACTGCCTAAGCATTTATTAAACAGCAAACTCTTACTCACTACCTGCATTTGAAAACTCTACAGATGTCAACCCAAAACACATGGGGAAAAAAATTAAAGAAAAGGACAAGTATTTAGGCAATTGCTCTACTACATGAAGTTGATGAATTCCCAGTACATTAAAAAACTGCAGCCAAGCTGCAGTTGGCACATAGAGAATTCCCATAAATATTTTCTCTTCTCTGTCAGCCATCAAAT
>NW_008684037.1:0-17949 GCF_000695815.1 Acanthisitta chloris | reverse complement strand
AAGACTCAGGGAATTTCACAGCAATCATCCCACCTTCAATTTCTGGAAACATTCTGGAACAAATTATTGAACAATCATCTTATGAGAATCTAGAAAAATAGAAAATGACAAAAAAAAAGCAGACAGATCTGTCAGGAACAGATCACATAAAAAAAAATATCTGATTTTCTTCACTGCCAGTACAACCAGCTTAATGGATAAGACAGAAGCAGTAAATATTCAGAGACTTTGACTGAGACTTCTGACATCATCCCACATGGTATATTTCCACAGACATGAAAAAGAAATACTCGAAGAACAGCAGCTGCATTCCTAAGACACTCTGTAGCACAAAGTGAGGTGTGGACTGGAGTGGACCACAATCTAATAAACTCATTAACTTCTCAGCGTGTCCCATCAGGGGAGGGAAGTAAGCAGAGCGAAAGGCACACTGAAGGGCACCACTGATCCTATCACTTCCTCCTCCTCTCCAGTCCTCAAATGTGTGGGGCTTCTGAACCTTTGTGCTTTTAACACTCACTTTGTAAGTGAAATTACCCTAAATAAGACTGAAGATCAGAAGGTAAAAGATACTGCTCTGCTTAGGATAATAGAAAGTTCCTATAACCATCAGACATCTCCCATAATCAAAAATGAAAAGGAAAAATGGCTGTTATTTTTTGTTATTCGTAGAAACTGAAAATAAATAATATGGTTTATCCTCTTACTGCATTTATAGTGTAATGGGAAGAAGTGGGACCCATATGAATGGAAAACGAGAGACATGGATTTATCCTGAATATTTTCTGGCTCCCCTATAGGAAAATACGAGGCAGCAGGTAACCACTCTCTAATGCAAAACTCAGCTCTGGCAGCTGAGTTTTGTAGACCTGCCTACATCACACAAGGCAGTTACTTCTGTTCAGAGGAGACTCTTATTAGAAGAGTGCCAATCTCCAGATCTACTGTTACGTATTCAACTTTTTTGTCATTACCTGTAGTGAACTTTTACCTCCAGTGCCTACAAACAGGGCCCCGGACAATATTCAACATACTTCCAAGAACTTCTATCGGTGATCTTAAAATGCTTTTTCTTTTTTTTATGGTTGCATGTAGTTAAGTTTTTAATTTCACAAAGTAGTAAATATGCCATTGCTCAACAATTTAAGATGCTATCCATCCCTGTATTTTGGTGCTTACTCCAGCTGTTGATGAGTCCAAGCTAAAAAGTAGCACAGTACAGACCCAGCTTTTCACCTTTGCTTATTCAGAGAACTACTTGAATATCTGTATTACAAAGACAAGCAACACAGGAAAAAAGCAACAGAGAAGGAAATGTTTCCTTTTGAAATGTTAAAAACTCCACACAGAAGTTTCTGAAGTATTATTTACTGTTCTTCCATATTGTATTAGACTTTAGATTTCTGATAAACTCTTGCATTGTCTCTTACTTAAAAAGTGTCACAGGCTTCACAATACACACAGAAGAATTCTTCAGTTTATTATTTCAGCATTTTAAAAATTATTTTTATAGTGTTTCTTTTTGTCTCTTTTTATTATTTTCCAAACTCTTGGCTTTTCCCCCTAAAACTACAATGTCATCATTCTGCTCATCTGGCTTTCCTATCCACCCTCCCTCCATAGACAGCAATTATAGGATAGAAACGGCACCACATTGAAGATGCATGTCAAAAGAAGCATCTGCTTTTCTGGCAAACTCCACACTGTTGGTGGCATTGGAATTATTGCTATACTGTTTGTCACAGGGTTAGACCACAGATGGCTCTTTTGGCTGACATGGGATCCACTATGTCATTTTCTGTTTATTCAAGTTAAATAAATTGAAGAACTTGTGCCCGACCATGCATGAGAGAGTCAATTCCCATCAAAATCCCTTTGTCTATGATTGCTGATTCCTTATGGGCAACATACTGCACTCAGCATAGCAGCAGCATTGCTACTGTGCATCCCTCTGTCCTATTCTAAAAAAGGGAATATATGTTCTTTCTGGCAAGGCCATCTTTCCATTACACCAGTATTTAATGGGTAGTCTAGTCTACTCCTGCTGCATTCTTTGACAACACTGATGGAACAGTGTGGTCAGCTGGCTCTAGCCCTTTCTTCTGCATTCCTAAGTCTTAATGTCTCTCTGACAGACCAAGCCCACTTCATCACAGCCTGCGTTTCCAGCTGGAGGAAAGGTGGCATGTCGGGGGGGGGGAAGAAAGGTGTAGACAAAGCCAGTTTTTTAAGACTTCATCATCAAGACTGAATCTGGATGACCCCATAGCTCTTTAAGCTGCACACATTATGCTTCAAAGTACAGTTCTCTTTAGATATTTTATCCTTCCTACTCAGTTTGCAAATGTTTTTCCTTTTCTAAGTATTTAACGCATTTCCATGTCTCCAGGCCTAATTAGTGTAGAGGTATCAGCAAAGAAGTTGGTGCAGATATACCGCCCAAGTGCAACACAAAGGTTATTGCAATTATGATACCAACAAGGTCCAATTGTGTTCCTCGGTCACTTGTTATGTGCCTATGTCAAATTACAGTTAAACCAATTTCAGTGAGAACAGTAGCAACTTACATCACTTTCCACTGGAATGCATGACTCCTCCAGGAGCTGAACAACAGGAAAACATACTCCAAGTATCACTGCCCTTCCTAGTTATTCCACTACAATTATTTCCATAGTCCTTCATAGAATTTGCCATAGAAGCAAGTTCAGCATGATCTGTCCTGGGCTGAAAAGTTCCATTCATCTTTTTGGTACTCACTTTAGAAATTTCAAAAAGTGCCCTTATGATTTTTATATTCTGCAATAGGATACAATGCAGCAGATACAACTCACTATAATCAACATGTTGAAATAGGACATACACAGCATTGCTGGTAAAGGATCAAAGCAAGTCTCAGGTATAACAAGGAAAGCACACATCTAATTCAAGAAACACTACCAACATTAAATACAACTTCAGGATTTCATACCCCACTGCCTTCTACACACTGCAGTCACAATAAGGGAAGTGTAAGATACTTTTACAATTATTTCAGCAAAGGTTGAAGTGACTATGAACTAAATTTCGACTAAGAGTGTATGCTAAATTTGTCATGGTATTTTGACATTCAAGGAGTCCGTGGTTGAGACCAGGTTGCTGCAAGAGGTGTATATATATATACACACAGATTTTTATATAAATATAGATATAAATATACACACACACATATATATAGTCTGACACTGAACTTGTAACTCTTTATGGCAAGATGACCACACCTCCATAAATGTGATTCACCTCCATGGCAAGAGCACCAAACTGAACAGAGGCAGCCAAGTACTATTAATTAGCAGTACAGCCAGTTTTAGAACAAGAGCAAGATCAGTAGAAACTTTTCAAACCAGACTCATTATGTAAGAAGTTGTCAGCTTTCTGCACTTGCACACACTGACCTCGTTCCACTCTCACCCAGTGGTTCTGCATTCATTTACACAAGCCGAAAATCTGTCCAAAAATTTTATACATTTCAACATTATATAGAACTGACAGACCAGCAGACAGAAGCGCATAATGCTGGCAAAACTTTTCAACACAGGGCTTTTCTACAGAATACCAGGGAGCAAACTCTGCTTGATTTGCACACTGCAACATGTATACCAACTTTGTTTGGATTTTAACAAGACTGCATGTAGCATGTGTGAGTGCAAATGACATTCCCAAAGTCTTCTAAATTACTCTCAAGACTCTACATGGCTTCCTAGAACACAAATGTAGAAAAGAACAGAAGTTGAACTTCATTGCTTTGAAAACATTTGCCTCCTGCATCATTTCCTATTTGGGAGGGGAATGTGGCAAAGCCCATGTCAACCTTAGTACAGGTGCAGGGCTGCACTGCCCACAGCCAGGGTGTGGCATGGCAGTAGAACTCACCAAGGATCTTCATTAACACAACTGTATCAGTACAACTACATGCGTGCTAACAACTCCAAGACAGACAAGCTTTTAGTTATGTTCTCATGGAAGGCAATGAATACTGCAGTGCTTTCAAGTTTGCCTGATACCCAACAAAAGTGATTTAAAGCAAGAGCTGACAAAGAGGTGTGTGCAGGCAGAGCTGATGCTAGCATCAAGGACAACTGTTTCTAAATTTTTGAGGCCAGTGGACACCATGCTACTTTTGACATTTCTCAGAGATGATTTTGCACCATTAGACAGCCATACCACATCCAACCTTTTTGGCCAAATGTTCACTCCAGTATATTCAGCACAGCTGGCATTAAAGGTCCATTTTCTACAGATGTATGATGTCATATGCTGTCAGACATTAGGTATCCAATGCTCTTCAGGAAAAAAGAATGGTCCGTCAAGCCCAGAACAATTCAGACAACTTTCTTCAACGTAGCAAGTAGAGATTCACCCAGACACCACAGGACAAATTACAATCAATTTAGCATGATGAAAGCAGCTATGTTTAACTCCTGGGAAAGAAGGAAACAAGAACAGCTCATTCAGCCAATGAATTGTTTAGACGGATACCAAACAACACTCATCCTGCGGCTGCTATTACTACAGAAAATGCTGCTAAGATGGTACAGACAACTCAAGATGGTCCCAGCTGATCAGGAAACACTTGCAGCAGAAAACATAGCTTGATGAGCAGCAAGGTACAGCCATAGTTTCTCTCATTTGTTACCACCATCCTGCCCCTTTGCCCTTGGAAGTGCATGTGTGCAAGTGTACACACATAAAGCAGTTTTATCCATGTTATTTTAGATCTGTATATCCGATATAGTCAAATCCTGAATTAAACTACAGGCTGTTTGAACACTGAGGACTGAAATAGCATCTATCACACACTTTTTATTTTTTTCGTCCACAAGCCTTTATGACCTACTAACTATGTGCTACAAAGACTACTAGGGAAATGCTGACATTTGGACAATTTTCTCCTGAAAAAGACAAGAATGTAATATATTTTGTCTTTAGACAGCTCCAAAATCCTAATCTGCAACTGCAGCTTGGTTTAGCTTCCTAGAAGCTAGAGGGAAGCATTTTCTTCTCACATTTCCCATCAGTAGATCTTTTGCATCTCACAGTACTCTGATTATGTCCTCTGATGCCTTTTCCCCTCTCCAGCTAGACAATTTTTATGCACAACAGTAAAAAAGGAGCATTTCTTTAAAGAGAGTTTCAGATGTTACAATAATACACAAATCACTTGTTTCATTACTAGTATGCTTAATGGAACAATTGTCTTTCCAGCATCATTTCAGGAAACAAGGACTAGGATACTCCAGAACACAATGCTTAGTACAGTAAAAATACTATATAATCCCATTCAACTTGGATCAACCAGGGCTTGTTAGCATTTGCTCAGCATCAGTCTCAACAGATCCAGGTTATTTCTAGCAAAACTGTTCTATTGTTTAATGAAAGCCAGTTTGGGCAGCACATCTACATCCATGGCCCAGAGAAGTTGACTTTAGGGCTTTTTAAAGCACAAAGTTGCTTTGAATGTAAGACAATCTGTGGGTGAACTCTTTTTAATTTTAAGCCATAACAAATAGGAGCACAACACATTTAAATTATAAGCAGCAGTTAGAGAATCTAATCAATCAGTAAATATACTCCTCTTTCTGCGAAGTTACTAAAAATGCAAGTATTTTCCTAAATGCAAGTGATCAAGGGTATACAGACAAGGAGTTATTTCATACATTAAGGCAATTCACCACAATACTGTGAACACAACAAATCTGGGGACTTGAAACACAGCAAGGAGTTTGCTAAAAACAGCATAGCAAAATTCAGCATATGAGCTGATTTTTATAAATAGTAGTCTGCTTCTCCTTACAAATAAGGAAACTGGCATTCCTTCAGTAGGATGAAATTCTCAAAGTTGTAAAGGTAGGCAAGATGAAAACTGAAGATTCACCCATAAAACTAGGGCAAGATTTCCAAGGGCAGGTAACTTCTGGTGGAGCTCCCCAGTAAGATGTCTAGCTGCACATTAGGAATGATTTGTCTGCACTGACCTTTGATGGCCTGAGCATGGCATCAGGCCAACTAAGAACAGCACAGAAAGCTGAAATCTTTCAAATGCTGATAGGGTGTTTTAACATGGAAAGTCAACTCCTGATAAAGTTGTGAAGTAGAAACAGCACTTTCTGAGAGATCTAGGATGTGCAGATAGCAAAAAGGAAAAGGGTGGTATAAGGAAGTTAAAAAGCTTTAACAGCGGTGGTTAGATCTGTTGGTCTGATAAGCTGGCTTTGGTGCAGTACCAAATAAAGAACAAAGATGACTTTGCTGGTCCTGGTGGCAGCTCAGCTGTCGAGCCAACCTTTTCCTCAGACTGGCTGAGAAGACCAAGGGGCTATGGATGCAACTGTGGACCCACAAACCAACATGGCAGACCAAGGAATAGCCTGAGCTGGCATTACTGCTGAAAAGCAGCAGCCGTGTCTCACCCTCTCTAATGGAAAAAAAAACCAAGGAGAAAAAAAAAAAAACCTAAGAAAAAGGAAATTCAAACTGCTTCTTTTACCAATGGTGCTGACTCATAAAAGTGGTAACAAAACAGCATTAGGCTGTCAAACAATCAGGAACTAAACCAACACTGGTTTTTCATACACAAAGTAAGACAACTGAAGTAAACACACGTGGTACGTCTGTCTGTAACTGAGCCTTACAAGTAAAGCAACAAGCAGCATGCACAAACCTGTCTGCTAAAAGTCGGTGAAATCCTGTGTACATACCACATGCAGCAATGCTGCTCTGGCCTTAGGGTCAGATTTTCCTTACAACCTTATATGAAACAAACCCAAGTCAGTCTTTACTCATTCTTTATAAGGATGATGTTTTGGTGGATGCTTATTGCTTATTAGATCCAATACTTTCTGAGTGCTGAAAACATTCTGCTTTCTCTTTACAAATGACAATCTTGTCCAAAATCCTTGTGCATACAAGTCCAAAAAACCCATATTGACTTTTATTTATCATTTCCTGTTCTTCTTGATAGCTGTAATTTATGCTTGAATCATGCAAACAGAAGAGCTGTTCTAATTCACTTTCATCAATTTTCCTCACATATTGCCTTCAATTTTGAAACTTCACTCTTGGTTTGAACCAAGAGAAACTTTTTTTTGTGTAAACTACTCTTTTAACTCATGCATCTACTTTTTAACTCTAACAGGTCTTGAATTCTGAGAGAAAAGTGGTTTTCAGTGGTTAAGAATATAATTAAAATGTCTGAAACTCAAGCCATACAATATGACTTATGCTAAAATTAAAATCTGGTAGCTTCACAGTGCATGACAATGAACGATTCCTTTTACATCCAGACACTCAGTTCTGAAGTTCAAAGATTTAGCAGCTGTATGCTGAGCAAATGCAGGATGCCATTCCTTGGTGCATCCAAATAGCTGCTGGGGTGAATGTCTGACTGCACAATGAATCATTGTCAGTTCTGAAACGAAAAAATACAAGAATTAGATAACACCTAGGAAAGCTTCCAGATCTGCTGCTAATACACAACATTTTAAATATATGAGGAACTCAACTGCCAAGAACTGGTCCTGGCAGCACAGATAATAGTCTAACTCAGACGTGTAAGTGGCTATACCTAAAACTGCAGAGGCAATAGAAGCAGCACTTACAGCAGTCACTGATGTATTTAGAAGCCCATGCAGTCAGCACACTTGGCACATCCAACTGTTGCACCTGTGTGAGACAGCCTCCACCTCTGGATGGTGAAGGGACATGTCACTTGAATCATGTCTGGTGGTGGCTAGAGATGACAAACACCACATCGAACACAAGTCAGGAATAAACCAGTTCATATGGGCACAGAGCCCAACTCATCCACAGCTTTATTAGTCATGTTCTTGTTCCTGGTACAAGATTTCAGCTGAAGAATCATACCTCTGAACACATCAGAAAGTTACAGATAAAGAAAAATACTTCTAGTAAGTACACTTGGAATTGATAATTAACTTCAAAACACCACAGTGAAAAGGGAACATGCCAAGCTAACGGCTAACCTTTTAAGATAAATTAATCACTCGTCTCTGCTTACTGCACAACCACAGTCCTGAGCAACTGCTTTCAGGTTTGTCTTACATCGTGGGCAATTTCAAGAAATCACATTTTTAAGAAGAACATTCAGCTGCACTTCTCTTATCAGCAATTCTGCCTTTGCAGCTTATCAATTTGCACAACTGTTGGATGTTTAACAGTAATAATCTTGTAAACTATCATGACTTTGCTACAACAGTCACAGTAAATTCAAGCTGGAAGAGCATGTACTGCATTTTCTAAAAAACTAAAAACAAAAAAACCTCCACCAAATATCTGAATTTATGCAACTTAATTGGGTTTCAAAATTAAAATGGGACAACGGAATATCAGAACTTCCCAGAGGGGAAGAAAAGGAAAAAAAACCACCTAAGAAAGTTAATTTCATAGGAAAGACAAGGCCATGAAACCACTAAAGCTATCTAGAATAAAATTCCTGCTCTCAGTAATATTTTCATGGTTGAACTCTGCCTTTCTGCACAACAAACAACTGCTTAGAAATAAACTCAACTACTGCTAACAGGAAAACAACATGTATTCCTTTCTGAAACTAGAGTAATAGATAGTTTTACCACTCCAGTTTCTTGCCAAAATAAACCCTGCCATTGTTAATAACCTGGAAGTATCAATAGTAGTATTCACATATACATCTGCATATATATGTGCATGTGTGTACACATATATATATATATATACACAAAAATCACATTTTAGTACCTGAACCACTTGCAGATATTAGTACATTTCTGTACAAAATCTATGAAACCAATACTAACAAATGCCTTTTGAAGAGTCAAACCTAAACAATTTACCTAAGATTATCCAAAATATTAGTGGCAGGACAATTTGAACTTCAGGTCACCATCTTAATCCCTATGAATAAACTTTACAGGTGTGGTTGACCTGGGACTTTTATTATCACCCAGGACAATGACTCAACACAGAACTTATTTCAGGGAACGAAGAAGGTAGAGATGGGAACCAGCTCTTAAGATTCAGTCATTTTGAAAGAGGGTTGCCAGAGAAGTGTCACACCAAAATAATATCTTTTGACAGATAGACTAGCTATTTCATTCCATCAGATTATATATAAGAATACAAAAATGTACATTAATAATACTAAACCAAAATAAAGCTGCAAGAGAAACATCAAACCAGAGAGTATAAAATGCTCAGGAGCTTCAGAGCAGGGATTTCCCAACAACTTATCAGAATGCATGAAGAATGGTTACATGAAAAGCCAGAGTGCTTTTTCTAACTACTAAGCCAGTCTTCAGCCCTTAGTGACCTCCCAAGACCATGAGATTTCACACGTGACAGATCTAAGAACAGTATATTTGCTGGCAATCTGACAAAGTTTGGTTCCAAAGTTAACATGACTTTGTCACAGCAATTAAAATATCAACATAATGCTGTAACAATGCCTTCCTTATCCATTTCTATCTTGCATTAGCCTCTGCAGGATTGTAGAATATTGTAACTGGGAATGGAGGCAGCTCTTAGGGCACTTCAAACAACCAAAAAGCCCCTGCATTCTTCTACTGGTGCTGCAGAGTACTCTAAGTTTCATTAGCACCTTTAACCAACTGAAATTCCATACAGTGAATTACATCTTGGTATTCTTCACCACTAAAATTACTCAGGGTTTCATATGTACTCTATAGCTCCTCAGTACTGCAGGATACTGCTGGTTTTCTCACTTCAAAGATTGTCCCTAATTCTGGAATATTAACATGTATACGTGTATATTGAAAGTACTGTTGCCCTAAGACAATAAAGGAATGTTATCATTTATCTTTTTGTTTAAGCTTAACACTGCAGAAATGTGGGGGGTTTTAAAAACTGGTTTTGGTGTTTCTCATAAGCAGCATTCAGAGACTCCTGGACTGCTGAATAAAAGCCAAAAAAATCTCTGTTTCAAAGGTTAGTAGCTAAGCAGTTGTATTTAATACCTAATTCAAATGTTTTTCCCAAATTACACACAACTACTTTTAAATAAGCACAAGTACTATCATAATGAGGATCATGCAAGCCAAATAGATTTCACAGAATAATATTCAAGCAATTTAAATACCATTTGATTCTGCTGAATGTTGGTTTAACACCAACCCTAGGATATAACAACTATTGAACTCAGGTTTCTCACTGGGAAATTCAGAAGTCTTCTGGTTCTCTGTCTCAATAAGCACTTATTGATGTCAGCTGTCTCACCCCATGCAGTGGCACCGCTAGGTATGTAAATATGCACTGGCATAAACAAGAGTCTTAAAATTCAGACCCACATTTTTTAGAACTCTTCTTGAACCCATCTGGAAGACAGACCACTAAACACTTCAAAGGATCTCGTCCTGCTGGTGGTTGCTTTCATACCGGACAGAAATCCATGGAACTGTGTGCTCAGCTCTGCCAAAATCCAGGTTTATCCAGTGTGGATGCTGCTTTCCTGGGCTTACAGGAGGCATGTTCCTGGGCATGCAGTGCGTTCACAGATACATGCCACACCCGCCTCCATCGCTCCTCTCCCACAGCACAGCTGCAGTGGGCCAAGCTAACACAAAGCTGTACTGTATGTTACTTCTGCACTACATACTTCAAAGAGTTTCATGTTGTAATAGGTTATTTAAAACCTTTGCTAAATGATTATCTAAGCTAAGCCAGAACAACACACACATGCATGTAGCAATGCAAACAGTTCCAAATGGGACACCATGGCCACTCTCAAAGGTGGACACACAGGTGACACACAACTGCCAGTTACCTGCAGTGGCTGGAGTGACAGGGTCTCCCCCACTCTCATAAAGCCCACCAAAAAATCTGGTGCACAACTGTTTAAAGCATTATTAGCAAATTATACATATTGGTAGAAGAGAAAGAAAAATACCACAAGACTTGAAATTATAGCATGAAATCTCCTTTGCAACACACCAACCACCTCTTTAGTGCTGAACTCAAGAGGACTCCAAAGCCTGGGCAGGCAGCATTGCACCTGGCAATGCCCAAGAGACATCACTACTTCCAAAGCAGGAAAAAACAACCTACGGTCTGGTGAAAAAAGCCTGAGTGAAAGGCATTACCAATTTAAAAACTAAAAAGAAACCTCTACCCCTTAGCTTTCAAATGGGTTAAATATAAAAGGAAATACAGAGCCTTAAATCAAGAGTCTCTTCTCTGAACACAACTCGAGACAACAGGGTTGCACACTAACCAGAGTCTCTCCCTGGGAAGACTGGAGGTGACGTGCCACAGGGCTGCATACAAGGTAAAGGAAACTTTCAGGTCTTGTACCACTATTTTGTTTGGGTTTTTCTCCATTTGTCAGTTTTATGAATCTTACATTTCTGTTTGTGTATTTGAAAATAATGACCTACATTTGATTTTACCCTTGCCTGCCTGGTGTTTTGAGTGATTTCAGATTATTGTGCAGGGGCACAAGCACAACCTGATAATGTTTCTGTAGGTCAAGTAAACTTTAAAACAGGACTGTGAATCACCTCAGAGGAGTCAAGCATCTATGAACACTGCTTCAGATTGTCAAACATAACTGGATATTCCCCTACTAAGTTGCAGCAGCCTTCCTGGGAGCTGGTAACACCACTGCCATGACAGAAGTGCCCTGCAGTGACTAACAATCCTGAGAAAAGTTCCCTGTAATGCTCACCCAAACTCACACCTGAACCTTTAGATTACACTCCTCAAGCATACTAAAATTGGAAGTGCCACACTCATATCTCAAATATCCTAAAGGACTGAATTCCAACATTGTTATGCTGTCATTCCCAGATGACAGAATACATGAGCTGCAGTTAACCTAAGGAGTCATGTTTTCACTTTCTTGAAGGAAAGCACCATATGGTAGAGAAGACTCAGATATAAAAGAACAGAAAACAATAGAAGGTAATGAGAAGAAATCAACCCCTTTCTCATCTAAGCAGAGAAACAGGGGGAAAAAACACTGAATAAGGTGTGAAAGCACCACTGCCAATAAGAGACACTGTCAAAAAACAGAATTATTGATGAAATAAGAAGTCACATATTTTAGCCGCTGTAAAGAAACATTTCATTTCACAAGCAGGTAAGTGTCAGGCTAGACTAAGTTTGATGTTCACCTTACCCTGCTGTTGCTGCTGTTCAAGAAAAACAAAGTCTAAAAGGGGCTACTAAGAAAAATGTGTTATTTGTTTCTACTTCGACCTCACAAAATTCTACAGTTCTACAATCGAGTAAGTAAACTCTAAACACCCACTCTATTTGACACATCATTTCTCAGGAGCAGAGTACTTCAAACAAATAAGACACACACCAGTGATTTCCTAAACTATTATGGTTATGTGAACAACATAGCTTTTATGAGGACACATGAACAAAAAGGTATTATTATATGTTATACTGTTATATATTTGCACATATCTGTAATTATCAGCTTTTATTTTGCAACAGACCGTAGACCTGATATATCCTTATACTACACATCATAAATGTAAAAAAAAATTTGAAGCATTGCAACCATATTTTTCTTTTGAAGAGCTTATAAGATTTCAAAATATTTGTTAGATAATTTTAGGTTAATGCATCTTACTGTACAGGTTAGGTCTGAAAATTGGTATAAAGTTTTATTGTTGAAATTTAATTTACATAAATGGTAATGAAAGTTACTAAATTTAAACTGCTAGAAACAAACTAACTTAAACTGACACAAACCTAGACGATCTTGAATTTGTTCAAAGCAATACCTCACCACCATTCATTACTTCAACTGCAGTTTAAAACTACTTTGTGTCAGTACACAGCTGCAGCTACCCTGCCTTAACTGCAGTCTGACAAAAGCAGAGCTGAAGCTGTGCTAGTCACGGTAACCAGCCCCTACAGCACATGAGGTTTTTTTGTTGTGTGTATGTTTCCTAAGTTGCTGGGTCAGGAGGCTTGTGCTGATCTAACCCATGGCTCCCCCCACGTTTCTCCTCTATTTCTAACTCATCCCTTCCCTTTCCTGTTGCATCAGGAAGCTGCAAACACAGTGGCTTCTGCAGGGCTGTTATAATTACCACAGTACACTGCAATTCTGAAACGTATGCAAAATAACTCAATTACTTCAATAAGGTTTGAGAACATTTCAATGCGCTTTCAGCACTTCAACGATTCATTGCTGGCTTTCTAGAAACCTTCTGACCAACACACTTCATCCAAGATCAAAACATCTCCACGCATCTCTTCATTAGGATTACAGATTTATAAGCCTTTACACTGTCCCCTAAGTAAGACATTCTTAAAACAACTGGATATAGAAAAAGAGAAAAACGTAAGAAGTTGGAAACAGAGCCATGAAGGAAAGCCAGTAAAAAAAAATTCCTATTCTTCGCTGATTTCCTTTCTTATACACCATTTCGTGCGACAAGCAAAGACCAATTTTAATCAAGACTTTAGAAATGAAAGAACAAAAACAAAAACAAAAAAACACAGACCAAACCAGCTATAGTTTCAAACGATCGCTATTTTTATTTATATGGTTGCAGCACTGCGCGGATGTTTCAGGAGCCATCTCAAGCTCTGAGGAAAGGATTTTCCCCTCCCTTCCTTCCTTCCCCTCTCCTCCCTGCCAGCAGTCCTAGTTTAAAGGATCTAACCCTTCTGAAATGTGTTAACTCAAGCAATTTTTTTAACAGTTGGAAGTTTCAGGGGAAAAAAAATGAACTCAAAACAAAACGGCAGATGTTCAAGACACAGACATCTATCTTCCTTTCCATATGAATCTTAATGGCAAAGACATATACTTTAAACAATAACACTTCCAAAGAGATAAAAATATAGAGTTCCCCCTGTTAGAAATACTAAACAAAAACTTCAAATTGCTAAATACAGATAAGACAATTGTATCACTTTTTGTAATCTATAACACCATACCAGACAAGATAAGGTGCTTCCTTTTTTTCTTTCATTCACGTTTTGTTACAAGTCTAGAAACCCACTGACTGAGCAGTGTTGCTCCCTTGAGAATAAAGGAGAATTTCACAATCTTATAAATGCACTTAAAAAATTAAAATAGCTGGTACTTAACATGGGAGTTGAGAAACCCAGATAAACCCTTTAATACTGTATATGCTAGTGATACAGTATTGCAATTCTTACCGTTCTGAAGGAAAGAAATAAAAAGAAACTAATCCCATGTATTTATGTAACCAAAGATACTGGTTGAATCTTAGGCTCCTGGGCCTCCCCCTGCAGCACCATCCATACACACAGGAGGTGTCATGTCAAATCACTCTGGGCACAGACTGCTCCATGGAGCTGCATGTTTTGAGTTATGACCATGCCCAGGTATTAAAGTTTAATGAGGTTCCTCCTCACACACACAGACACCACACGCAGGGCCAACTGGGAAAGAATAAAGTAGGATTGCAGGTGTAGCTTCTTGATAGGTTAAGCCTGTAGATAGAGTGAAAGGCTAGTCTACATTTTTAGCCTAAAACTAGCAAAGCTTTTTTCATTTAACTATTGTTAGAAAACCATCTTAACCTTCAACTTTTAATAAAACCCAACCTCTGACGCAGCACTTGATGTTAACAGAGCAGCAAGAAAAAATTGATCAAAATCTTTGTCTGTCTCTTGTTACACAGGCCAAACATCAAATCAGTGTTAAATTCCTCACGTGCAGCTACGCCCAGTTAATCTGCTTGAAAGCAGCAAACTATGTAAATCTCCTTATGCTAGCAAGATAAACATTACACTCACCAAAATGTAACAAGAACCACTGTTACTGGCAAAGCTGTTAAAAGGCACAGACAGACACTGGGCTCGCTGAGCACCCAAGCTGCGGTGGCCGGACCCTGGGCTTGCCTCCATTCCAGGCCTCCAGAGCTGCTTCTGCCTTCCTCTTCGAGAAACCTGAGAGCAGAGAAACCTCTCTGCACAAAGTGATTTAAAATCCCTAATCAAATAGCTGCAGTATCTGTGTAGATTCAAGGAGCAGATGGCAGGAGAAAGCCTAATTTTCCATTTACGATAATTTTACAGAGTGTAGAAATATTTACTTTGGAGGAGGGCCTCCCGATTTACATGAGAATAACAAAAGTGGGAGGAGGGACAGATAATTAGCTTGTTCTCAGCAAACCCAGAGTAAAGAGGCCTGTATTAAAAAGGACATTGTATGTCATTTTGTTTCCTTCACATTACAGATGCACACATGTGCATTCTTTGCATAGCTCAAGTAACCTTGTTAGTAAAAATATTAGCTTACGCCTACCTTTTTCAGACAGGATGCCTGCCAATGAGTGCTGTGATAGGCTATTACAGCAGATACTGTGTGGCTTTCATTCTTTTAACTAGACCTGCATCTGCATTTCAAGCCAGTTCTCAGATGAGCTGCCACTTATTTAAGCAACATCTAACTTTAAGCCTATTAGGAGTATTTTTAATACGCCTGTCTGCCCATAACACAGGAAATCCTTTTGAAAATACAACTTCAGAGCTCATATTTTAGTATTCTTACAAGTACTCTAAAAGAAAGATCAGGCCAAATCAAATCTGACCTGAAACTGAGGATGTTGACTGGCTCCTACATCCCTAAATTACAGAGTGTAGATAAAGGTAACAAGCATAATACTACAAGCACAGATTTGTTTATAAAACAAAACCTAGTTATTTGGGAAAACAAAAAGAGAGTATGGGTAAAGCTCTGGATGTACTGTAGCTAGATGGTATTTTATCAGTGTTTTAAATTAGGGTAGAAATCCACATTACATTACAGTGCCTTAAAACATAAACCAGAAAGTATCGCCTTGTCTTTTATCAGTTATCACTCATGTTTTCACCTGAGTCTGCTATAAACTATAAAAAATTAAAAAGGACAATACTAAACCTGAAGTACTCATATTATTATGATATATATATTACAATACCAGTAGAAACATACAAGCTACTCGAAAGATTTTAACTTCATTTTTAAGTTACTTATAATTGATTGTTTCAGCTTCACATAATACATGCTCTTAGCACAGGAAATCCAGTTTCTCCTTTTAGAGACAACGGTTGACAACTTTTCCTACATGAACAGTACCTACTGTCTCAGACTAAAGCACAGCCACAAGGCAATTGTCTGAATATGGTTTACACAGAGCATGCAGAGACTTAATCTTAACTTTTCTTAATTATCAAGAGTTGAAAAATTAGGATCATAACACTCTTCAGCACTGCTTGACATCAGCTCACCCCTGCAGGTGAAGTCTGAGTGAAAAGCCAATCTTTAAATGACGTTAGTCTACATGAATGAAGTTAATAGGAGTTCTCCGTGGACTTAACTGGAGAAAGGCACAGACCCTAGCTCCTTATGTAGGAAGTGTTTGAGCAGAGAATAGCTACACACCAACAAAAGAAACCTTTGGTACCCAGGGTCTTAAGCCCACATAATACCCCTGCATTCATTTCTTTCTCTGCCTATTGGGAAAAAAGGGTCTGTTTGTTTTTCTGATTCAGTCAGCCCTTTTAGCTCTTTGAATCTAAGGAGTGCACTGTGAAAAGAAGAGCATCTTATCAGCCTGCTCCAGACCAGCAGGCAAACTCACATCCGCACACAAAACACAGCCCCGCCAGCATGAGGCCCAGCCCCACTGCCCTCCACTCCTGCCAACACCCTGCCCAGTGCCTGACACACTGCACAGCCACCCAAGGGGCCTTCCTCGATTAATGGTCCTCACAGGGAGAGCACAAAATAGTATCTGATAAATTGGTTTCATTTATAAAGTATGCAGGAGCACCAGACAAGATCATCAGCATGGGCGTATCCAGGACATTTATTAACAACAAACCAAAACCAGCACACACAATAAGCATGTTTTGTTATGTATGAACTTGAACACTTGGAGTACAAGATACAAGATAACTCCACACAGTGCTGGGCAGCATCTGCAGAGCATTGCTGAGATAACACACCAGCGATTCTTATCAAAAAAGATATTTCTATAAAATAAGGGGCAAGAGAAGGGAAATAGCAATTTCTGTTTAAGTTTCAGGAAAACATGAGAGTCTAACCGTCGAGCAGGTTAGCCATGCAGATCACGTATCGTCCCAACAACGCACCTAGAGTTCAAAATTTCCAAGCCCATTTCCTCATTATTTATAAGAAACCCTGCAGTGAGATCCAATCTGCTATATCAGCCCTTAATGCATTCTGACCTCAAGCAAAATAGGACAAACTCCCCCAAGTATTGCTGACTGAACCCATCAAATTACTTGTTTCAGCTGCTAAGAGCAGCAGACATGGAAGGATTTTTCCTCACCTGGAAAGAAGCCTGCCATAGTATTTCTGGCATGCTTTGTCAAGCCGGGAGCTTGTCAGTGACCTCTACTCCATTTACCCTCTGGCATACGCACAGACCATGCTTTCCCATTAACTTAAAAACTAAGATTTTTCCTTTTTTTAATCAAAGAGTCAATGAAAAATAACATGCTAAGCAGCAAATAATGCAACATTAACACCAACATTGCGGGTGTGCGTGTGTGTGTGTCTGTGCGTGTAAAAAGTGCAGCCAAAGAGACAACGGCCCAGCAAGCTTGCAACCCAACTATTTCAAGTATTTTATTTCTAACGACTAAATAAACAAACAAAGAAATACCTCTTTCAGTACAGCTCCATAGACGCGAGTGCTCCGAACTTATCAGAGCGATCTTTCTGCCCGTAAAATGTCAGAGTTTCCCCGTGCCCTTCCCGCGGGGAGCTGGGGCGCGCCCGAAGGGCGGCGGAGGCTTTCTGGAGGGTTGTTTGAAAGAAAGAACGCGCCCAGATCCCTTCGCTCACTTCACGCCGAGGGAAAAACATCCAGCCCGAAGTTTCGCTGTTGCGACACCGGGTCCTTTCTAACCTGTTGCCGAGCCCGGCGGGGCCCGCACCGCATCGCGCGCCCCGCG
>NW_008684036.1:0-2710 GCF_000695815.1 Acanthisitta chloris | reverse complement strand
TAACTTTGAGTGAGAATTGTATGTAAGGGATTTATTGTATATGTATATGTATATTTATATGTATCTGTATAGGTATAGGTATAAGGTAAGGAAGATATGATAAGGCTATGATGTAGATGAAAATAGAATAAGGGGTGGATAATGTCCTGGGTTGCAATGGTATGTATTCTATTTTCGTCTCCACAAGCTGTTAAAGAAGGTGGGGCAGTGATCCTTATCACCATGTCCCTGATGGCTCCCTCAGGGGGCTGTCTCTGATTAATGGGCTGCCAAGGACCCATACATGACACATCCGCCCAGTGATCCATTATCACCTTGTCCCATTGTGAGGTGACTCACCCCAGGGGTGGGGAGCCAAACATGCTCACAGGGATATAAGCCGGGGTTTGGACCAGCACAGGTAGCCTTTTGCCTGCTGGATTCCCAGAGGACAAGAGCTGCTGCTGGACCTTCAGGAGAGGAGCAGATCTGCGGGATCACTGCTCCAGCAAAGCCATTGCTCCAGGAGGACTGCAGCTACCATTTTAATCGGACTACTACTAACACCCTGACTGACAGGGTGTCAGGTTACTTTCTGACTCTGTCAGGTTATTTTTGTACTGTTGCATTTGTTGTTGTTTTGCTGTGTTGTTCATATTAAATTGTACTTCTGACTTGGAGTCTCTCACTGGTTTGCTTTCAAACCAGCACAACTGCTAATTCAAAGTCCTTAGGGTTCAGTGCAGTGTGACTGAATGGCACAACTCAGAATTCAGAGACAAAGCAACAGGGAGAAAACACCTTCTCTGAAGCAAATCTCCCAGAGCAGCCAGTGGATGCACCTGCACTAAGTAATGTCACCTCCACCTGTGCAAGCCCCAGCAGAAGTGTTCTCCTCTCTGCTCCTGGTATTCTTTCTCTCCCTCTTTTGCTGACATTAGCATTCATAAAGCCACTGCCACCACCACAACAGATCAGGTTTTCAAGCAATAAATGCATAAGATCTAATGGGCAGAAGAGGTGCACCAGAAACTCCTGAAAGAACTGTGTCCTTTAGTTGCTGTTGAGTTTTGGAGTGGTCTGTGCCTGTAACATTGACTCTACTCTCTACATTGAGACCTTATTGAGACTATTGTCTATACTCCCAAAGTATAGTCAATAGTCTCCCAGCAGGCAGAGCATCCCCTTCTCTGTGGTTTGCCCAATGCAGCATCCAGATGGTTTTTCTCCCTCAGGAATCACCTTTGCACTTCAGTGAAGCAGATTCTCAGGAGGAGCTCACTGTGCTCTCAAGACAGATTTCCTTTTGATTTTCATTCTTCTTCCTTCTCTCTGGGAGGATGGTGTAGGAAGCATTTAAGTAAATAACCAAACCATGATAGGGGGTGGAATGAGTGACATTTCTGGCTGCTCCTCACAGTCACCTGTCAAGACTTAGGTTGCAGAGAATTAGAAAGCTCAAAGTAATAGTGGTTCAGTGTCCCTGTAAGACAGAACTTCTCACTGTGACTGGCTCACTGTCAATTTATAACCTGGAGCATGAAGTCTTTTAAATCCCCTGTAATTTTTCAACTGCAAGGGATTTGGGGATCTTATCAGTGAAGAAATAATATTGTTAAGGTTTCTTTCTTGCAAGTGTTTCAGGCTTCATATTAAATTTGTGAGCACCTTGTGTTAGTTTGATTTGTCTTATATTTTAACATTTCCAAAGTTACAGAAGTTGTAAAGTTTGTGTGCTGTCAGCACGAGGCCTCTCTGAGTCACCTGGGTTACAGCTGGATGGGCAGCCATGCACAAACACTCCATAACATTAATCAGCTGGTTTTATTAAAGGATAACAACACTGCTCAGCCAGAATAGCTACTAAAGGAAGCTGTCTGTTGTGCAATAGTATATTCCAAGTGATGGCCTTGCTGCCCTGTCTCTCTGGCAAGAGCCTGTCAGATCTAATATCCCAGCTGCAAAAGTGGCCTCTGATTCGTGACTCGGAGGTGGAAAGTCTCTCCACATTGGCCTTGTGCTCACCACTGTAATCCACCATACTTGCAGGTTCCCTGCTTAAACTATGCACATGAAATAGTAATCCACCATACTTGCAGGTTCCCTGATTAAACTATGCACATGAGATGTTCTCATTTCTGCTCTAAAGACATTCTCATCAAGGAACCTAATCTGCAGTTTAAATCCATCCAATGCAGGTGATTCCCTGTGCCAGTGAGTTCCCTCAGCCAGCTACATATTGTCTGTAAGGTGCATACAGACCACGAGCTCTCCCCTCTTGGTGCCTCAGTATAAAGCCATAATAAACTCAGCATTTCAGCTAGAAAGCAAGCCCAGATGAGCTGTAGTGCTGATACAAAGCAAGCAAGGGAGATTAGTCGCTGTGAAATGCTACATATTATTTTTGCAGGGAGTCTTTAACGTCTCCAAGCTACCAGCATTGACAAAAAGGATTTCTGCATGCTAACTTATAGTCGTGTTTACCACATCAACACCTGAGCACGTGAATAATAACCTGTGTTGCTGCTATAACCATCCTAGTACAGCTGCAAATACATTTTCCTACAGCTCATCAACTAAAATAAGCATCCACATGTGTGTGGCTGGAGAAATGCAGCATTCAGAACCTAACCTCAGAAATCAAACCAGTAGCCCACAAACAGATGAGAATAAAATGCTAAGCACGTCGTCTCAGCCAGGAAAAAGGTTATTATTAAATGTTTTCATATAT
>NW_008684035.1:11570-23305 GCF_000695815.1 Acanthisitta chloris | reverse complement strand
GCCGAGCCCGGCGCGCTCCCCGCCGCACTCAGCGGCGATGCTCGTCCCTCCTGCCTTCCCCCGTCGCTGTGTCTCCCGAGGCTATTCATCCTCCATCACGATAGTAATTTGGAAGGTTTTCATCCTCTAAGGGCATTGCAGTTGTTGGCGAGGAGTGAAAATTTGAAAGCTCCTGCCTCCACTCAAGTTCCTCAGGACAAGTTATGTCACCCACAATGGAGGAGTTTTCCTGGGGGTTTTGCCAGATGCTTACAAAATCAGACCTTGCACACCCAGGCTGCCGTTCCAACTAGCTGTGGTTAGGAACTTTGGAAGAACAGGGGTGATTCCACATGTTCCTACAAGTTATATGCTGGTAAAAGAGATGATAAATGGCCTAAAACACCCATTTGGATGTGTCCATGGAGTTGCTTCTGTGTCTGTGTGGATTAGTTTTCTTAGGTAGTGAGATGCTTTATGAATTCTGTCACTTCTTTTAAACGCCTGCTATTTAGAAGCACTTTGTTCCTGGCCTTTTAGGTGCTGCCTAGCAGATCTTGTGTTTTTTAAGAAGTTATGACAGTGAAAATATCAAATTATCACTGGAATGTCAGTTCTTTTTGTTACTGTACAGCCTGTTCAGGCTGGGAGTTAAACTGACATGATGTTCATCATGTGGTTCATGAATCTGTTTGCAAAAGGAATATTTTTTTGAGAGTCCTGCAACTTAGCTGCCTCTGTCTTGCCTAAAGGAATTGTCTCTCAGCCCACTGGTTTGGCACTGCTGTTGCACTGGTCAAAACCAGTAAATGTGTGGATCTGATTGACTGGGACAATGTGTTTAACAAGGGCAGGAATTGAATATAACAGTATCTTGCAAAATAGCCCAATAGCAAGTAAATACTAGGCCTTTCCTTGTGATTTGAAAGTGGTGCTGAATAGAATGGGTTTGCTGCATCTTTTTCTGTCTAATTTGAATACTACATTGAAGCTTACAAAAGTAATTTTATCCTCTGAATGATCTGGGTGGTTTTAACACTGGCTCACTTGGAATAGTGAGTTCCACATGAAGATTTTTAGTGACAGAAGTTTACTGCAGTTATATGGTGACTTTTTAGTGTTCTAGTCCTTCCCTGAAAGTGCAAAAATGAGGTAAGATTCTGGTGCTTTTAAAATTCAGATCCATTTGGATATTGTTCCTTTAAACCTCTGGAACTCCTGGTTTTAGTATTTCCTTGTACAATACTCCACTGTACTTATTTTGCTCCGAAGAGGTACATGGGAGTGTCTTTCAGGGCCCACAGTGTGTTCAGAAGATTCTATTCTTTATTTTTCTCCAAGGTTTATGAAGAGACCTGTTTCTTTTGTCCACTCTACCCCTAATTTATGATGGGAAGGCTTTAAAGCTAATTAGGCATTGCTGTGTGCTCTGCAATCACACTCAGCCTGGCTGAGCTATACCTCCTGAAGACCAGGATAACATTGCTTTCCTCCTCGTGAACAAATTGTTTTGTTTTAGGCTGGCCTGTGCTTTCCCCTGTGTTTTGCCAGCCCAGTTGGCACAGCCTGTCCTGCTGTGCCTGTGGAGAAATGATCTCAGATGTAGCAGAATACTGATTTGAGTCTCAGCTTTGGGAATGATCTGAAAACCACTGGAAGGTGCAGGGCACTGATTGATGTGATGCCCATTTAGTCTCACCCTGTGTTAACGTGTTGCCTCCTTGGCCCTGCACGCAGCCTCACGTGGATGTTACATCTTTGAGGACGCTGAGTGCAGGGCATTTCTTCTATTCCTTCTGTTGTCTTGCTCCCCTTGGATCAGAGGTGAACTAGCTATTCTTCATCCTGTATTTTGAAGTCTTTATTGTACCTTTAATGGCATGTACTGCTTCAGTTGAAATGGAGCTGCAAGGACTTGTGTCAAAAGATTATTGATGGCCACAGTGTCAGGGGCATGCACTGCCCTTCCCGAGCAGTACTGGAAAGCAGAAGCAGACACGGTCACTGACATAAATCCTGCCATGTTTGCTCGCTCACTAGTGTAGATTTTGGCTGACAAAATATTTGTCCTTGAATAGCACCTGTTCTAGCCCTCCATGTTCAGCACACTGAACTATTTTGTTTGGATCCAAAGTCATTTGGTGCTATTGTAGCGCTCTCTGCCATTGCTGTTTCCCAGCCCAGCGTTGCACTTTAACAGGGATGAGTAACCCATATGTGTATAAGGGTGAACTGGTTTATACTCAAGTCTTGTGTATATCCTGGCAGTCTCTTTTCTCTGTGTCAATGTAGCAACTTTACAGTGTTAAACCTCTCTCTTCTAGAAGTTCTGTTTTCTTTGGCCTTTCTCTGAATATAATCTCCTTAGGTCAGGGTTTATTTTCTGTGGGACCCATAGCATACTTGTGGGACCTATAAAACAGTGAATTCCTGTTACACTGCAGTGTGGATGTGTTGGCAGTAAGATCAGTAGCAGAGACAGTAGTCTGTTTAAAATTGGAAACCTGTTGTCTTGATATACTTGGTTTGAGCCATCTGGATATGTTATTTGACTGTCCCATTATTTGTCATGTGGAGGAAGGAGCCAAGATCTTTGGTTGTTTGATGGACATTGAGAGACAGCTGAGAGATTAAATTTGCCTTTCACAGAGCATTCCAGCTCCCTGTGCTGTTAGGAAACCATATGCTCAGTACATCACCAGTTCCCATCAGAGGCAATACTGTCATAATCATTGTGTGTCTCTCATTGTGTGGGCTGAAGGCACACACTGACCAGGTGTGTCAGGGAGAGTAGCCTTTCTCTTCCTCCCCTTCTTTTCCCTCAACCCTTACTCATTGGCAATACCCTTCTGTAGTAGTTTCTTTTTTTTTCCCCTTCCCTAGAGAGAAAAATCTACACCTGTCCCTTGCCCACTGTGTCACACCTCTGGTTTGGCAGTGCACATCTTAACACCAGTGCTGTTTCCTGTCCTGAAATGCAAATTCTGCTCTGTGTTCTGGTATGAAAAATGAGGGCATATTCTCACCTTCAGGATTTAGCAAAAAGGGCAGCTCTTTTTGCAGTGCTGGAAACTTCTCTGTTGTTCCTTAGGTTTGTCCTGATTCCTCAGTCCTCCTAGAGTGGCTTGCTGCCCAGGTGTGCCTCACTTCTGTCACATCCTCTGTCTCAGGTGTTTGGTTTACTTTGTGATCAGATGGAGCAGCTTGTTTGTCTAGAACAGAAGCTGTGGTGTTGCAGCTCTTCCTGGGAGCTTCATCAATAATGCAGGTAGAAACATGGAGAGATTTAAAACTGAAAGAGGCTTAGCTAATTGCCTTTGTCACTTGCCAGATTTGGGTAAAAGCTTATGATCTGAGTCAATAAAAATTATACTCTTGGCAGGTGCCTTATGAAGTGTGAAATTCTTTGCAGTATGTGGGCAAGGGGAAGCCTGGACTGCCCAAAGCCTCTGTTTAGCACAGGAACTACACAGCAGGTTTTATTTCTTGAAATGTGCCATAGAACAGCTTTAATGTGCTAAACAGCTTTCCTGTATACATGAAAAGCTAGATGAAAATGAAGAGCATTAGGATGATGTCATGCATATTTCCCAAGAGGAGTGCAGGAGGGATTTGAATGTAGAGGAGATGATATGGCCCCAAATCCTGGTCTGTCCCTGTGCACTGCTCCACTGCCTGCTCCAGCAGCACCCTGTGCCTCACACTCCTTTCTGGGATGCTTATACTCATTTTCCCCAGCCCATAGCCCTGCCTCTGTCCGGCAGCATAGCCTGGTCTATTTATATTACAGATCTATTTATATTGTTTCAGGATAACTTTCATCATTGTTCCAGGTCCGTCTGCAAAGAGAGACAGAGGCTTGCCATGTAGCTGCAGACATTAGAAAACAGGGGAAAAAATGCTTCATCATCTGTAAATGTTTTCCCTCTTGGCTTGTGGGGCTGGTGCTTCATTTAACTTCAACCAAATGTCAGATAAAGGGGGAGTGGTTGAAAAGAAATTGTTCTTAATTTATGGAGTTTCTTGTAAACAAGAATTGGCTCACAGTTCCCCTTCTCTTCCTGCTTATGTTTTCCTCTTGTGCTCCTCGGGGAGAACTTCCCCTTATCTCTCTGCTCTGAAGACATTGTCTTTCAACCCTTTTTCCTTCCTACTTGAGTTTTGCAACTTAGGTCTGGTGGTGCCTTATCTGTTTTCTTTGTTAGCCTTTTCTGTCTCTCAAAGAGCTAAGAAAACAGAACCTTTTGAAGATGAATCTTTTCAGCAGGGCCAGCGATACAGATCATAAGTCAGACTTTTGTGGTACAAGCACAAAGCCACTGATCAGAGGAGTGGTTTTGAAAGTTGGCATTGGAGCAGATCTTCAAAAACTTAATTTCTGAGCTTCCTCCCTGGATCATTAGAAAACTACTACCCTGGATTTAAACACTGCACTTGCATTTTTGTTTGAATGTGTGTTTTGGGTGGAAGTTGTTAGTTTCAAACCGCAAGGTTTAGTGAGACATATGTCCTCAAATGCCTTGTGGAATAGTTGTCTCCAGTTCCACAATGTCACGTTGCACAGATGCCATTCATTGTCATGGAATGCAGGTATCCATGGAGTGGAAATCTGTAGCTGTGGAGTACCCCTCGACTGCGACCCAGGGTTGTGGGCAGTGCTGTGCTGAAGTGCAACACGTGGGTGTGAGCTGTTGCACAGCCTGAGCCCTGGTGCTGTGAGCAGGCAGGGCTCCTCAGAAAGTCACATTTTTTAAGCATGTTTCTAGCTCTACAGGCTTGAAACAGAAGAGGGTAATCTTAAATTTCAAGATAAGAATGCTGCTCTGAGATTACTTTTACTTTTAGATTAAGGTTTATAATTTTGTAATGACTCCCTCCTAAAAAACCCAAACATTTGCCAGTGGAAGCATTAGCCTCCATGTGAATAAAGCTGCTGACAGTGTGTTTCCTGTCCTTACCTTTCACTGGTTCCCAGGATGCTGCTGCAGTGGATGATTTGGGAGAGGAGCATACTGGCATCTGAGGAAAAGTGAAGAAGATAACAAAGAATAACTTTATAGGACAGAAAGAGAGAAAACTATGACTTCTAGAACACAGAGAGGTTAACTAGGAGACAGAGTTGTAATATGTTGTTAAAGCATGAGCAGATTTAGTACCCAGGCTTCTCTTCTGCACTGCATTGCTTTCTCTTGAGGACCAGAACTGAACTAGTGTCTGCACTAGCTGCTGTTCCCTGAATTCAGATTTATTGGTTGCTTTGATCTGAGAATTCAGCAGACTCAAAAGTTTTATTTCTTGTGGTTGACTGTTCCCAAGACTTCCAGTGGTTCCAATTTTATTGCAAGTTTCACAATATTTGATACTTTCCATAAAAGTTCAGTTCCAGAGTTCTAGGATTGCAAGAAGATCCTTATTTAAAATTGCTCATGCACTTCAAAGTTGGAGGCAGGGAGCATGTGGAAGCACAAACATTTGAAACAAGAAAACCAAAAAGGCAAATCATGGCACTTTTTATTATTATTCTTAATGTGTTCTGATTATTTGCTGAGTGTCTAACTCGTGATTTATTTGCTGTTTGGTACTGAAAATTGACATGGTCAGTGGTGCGTTTTGTTGGTTTTTCTTTTGTGACACCCAGTAGCTCGTTATCCATTCTGTAAAAAGGGGCCTCCAGTGTCCTTGACCAGCTGTTTCTTACGTATACTGACTTTTTTGCATAGTGTGAAAATGTTTGATGCTTCAGCCAGGAGGGCACTGTCAGGGTCGCAGATAATATGTACACTGTTCAGCCTCAGGGTTTTTTGGTTTGTGGATTTGGGCCTGGTTTTGGTTGTAGGTTTTTTTTGTTTGGGTTTTCTTGTGGTGTTTTTTTTATTTGTTTGGTTGGTTGGTTGGTTTTGTTTGATTTTGTTTCAGCTTGTGTTACCTGACCCCTTCTAGTCCTGCTCATGTTGAGCTATAAACATGAAGATAACCAGAGTACTCCTGCCGAGAACATGGTTGTGTGGATGTTTGTTAGGGACTTGTTATTAACCAAGCAAATTAATACAACAGAAGTAGTGAGTGGCTGGAAGTCACTATGTTGTGTATCACCACTCAGTGCTCAGACAGTAAGAAACTCCTCTGAGCAGTCTCAGCAAATGAACAGAAGCAGAAAGCTGTATTGTTAGAGATGGAAAAATGCCCTGTGTCAGGTATTCATCTGGGGAGCCAAACCGCTGAGGTGGTGCTTCTCCCCCACAGTCCTCTTCATTTCAGGGTTTGATTTTGGCAGTTCATCCTTGTGATGGTGACCCTTACCCTCACCTCTTCATGTCGTGTTTCAACAGATCTGGTGGCTGGATCCTGAGCTGACGTACGGCAATGCCAAGCCATTTGTGTTCACGCAGGGCCACTCGGTGTGTAACCGATCCTTCTTCCCCTGCTTTGACACACCTGCAGTGAAATGCACCTACTCAGCCACTGTCAAGGTAAGGGACTGAATGGCTCTTAGTTGCTGTTAACTTGTGAAAGCACAGTGACATCATGTCTGTACACATAATAAAAGTATTGATTGTGATTCAGTGTTATAAAAAATACTGGATTTTTTAGATCCCATTCTGATTCTTGAGCCAGAATTGAGGTACTGCCACAAAGGCAGCTCTGCTGCCTGTCCTGCTTGGGTCTTGGCTTCCCTGTACTCAATGCTGAAAGAGTAATTGTGAAATGGGTAATATGTGAGAGAATTTGGCTGGTCACTTCCACTAGTTGATGATAATACTCAACTGCATTTTACCAATTCTTGAAAGAAAAATCCCAGAGTTTTTTGAAATCAGCATCAAATAATGTTGCACCTCATCTAGATGCAATAATTTGATATGTGGGTGCTTTTGGGGCAGCTGGCATACAGGAGGAGTAATATTTTTGGTTGGTATGTTTTCACAGGCTGGGCAGATTGTGGTATAAGAACCTCACAGCAATCTTACATTTTGTGTGATCCAAATGATTGTTTTGATGTACTTCCTAAGGCATAGATGAAAATAAACAGAGATCTGTGGTGTGGTCATTCAGCTGTGATCATCTGGTTAGCTGATGTGTATGATGTTGGTCTTCCAGGCTCCAGCAGGCATACAGGTGTTGATGAGTGCCACACAAAGTACTTACTTAGAAGAGGAAGGTGTATATCAATTTTACATGGAATATCCAGTTCCTGCCTACCTAGTGGCCTTGGTGGCAGGAGACCTTATACATGCAGACATAGGTCCAAGGTAAGGTTTGCAGAGAGCTGATTGTGCATTTTGTGTCTTTGTACAGTGCTTTGTGTTACAAGGAGTAAAGACATTGAGTCAGTGATAAGGGAACAGCTGGGACCATGAGCTGTGAATGTTGGGAGGGTTTGAGGTGTAGTTGGGTGTAAAGAAGTTCATGGCACTGCACTGGCAAAGATATGTTCCTCTTTCATGGGTGTTACCCATTGTCCCCTGCAGTCATTGCAGCTGCTTTCTCATTGCCTTGTTGAAGGGATCTTTGATTGCTTCCTGTCATGTGCCGTGGAGTGTTAGCCTAGGAGGGCCTGAATCTGATGGGAGGCCCCTCACACTGTTACCATACATGGAAGTGTGGTGAGCAGTCAGGCTATTTTTCTAAGAGATAATTCAGTTTGCTGAAGTATCACCTGATGTTTTCTGTTTTCTGACAGGAGCAGAGTGTGGGCAGAGCCTTGCCTGCTGCCAACAGCCATCAGCAAGCTTTCTGGCATTGTTGAACGCTGGTTGACTGCTGCAGAGAGTCTGTATGGCCCCTATATATGGGGGAGGTGAGTTTAATCAGTCTCCCAGGAATGTGTAAGGGGAACGAAATAAAACAGTATTGAGAAATGGTCATGCTTTTTCCCTATGCAATAGCAGGGCAAATGAGCAACTCAGCTGGCAGCATTGTAGTAGTTGGAAACAAACTCTGAAGTTTTGTCTCCACAAGTGGCAGGGGGGACCTATTTCTAAACAGTGCATCTTTCCTGAGCAGTGAAGCTCTTTCTATTACAGTGTTTTGTGATGCAAGTGCAGCATTGGGCCAGACACCATTTAAAATTTATGTCTGTTTTAATTATTTATGTCTGCATATGGTACTTGACATATGATTGTGGTATGCCTGAGGGTACTGAAAACCTCCAGTACAGACTCATTGAGAGTCCAGGTCCCCAAAACCAACATTAACAGTGCTTGAACTAAGCTTGACTACATATTAAAAAAGAATGTTTTTGAGAGAATACTTTCATTCTTTGGATGGGAGAAAATATTTGTAAATGCTTCCTATGCATCTGTAGTTAGCAGGAAGATCTCATTGTTGTTAACTTATAAAACATTGCTTGAAATTATCTGAGAACATGACCCAGTGTGCCAGTGCTGATCATTGGAAGAGAGATTTAGAAAACAAAACAAATATTATTGTGTTCTGAAGCAGACAGATTAGAGTTATTTTGCTGACGCTGCATGTAGACCAAATCAATGAATTCATTGATAGCTTCCCAGCCTCTCTCTTTCCTGGGAACCTCTGGGGAGTTGACACTGTGCGTGGTAGTTTATGTAGTATAAACTTAGTGGTTGTGGCTCTCAGATACACAACTTGTGATGAGTTGTGTTTGTGAAGGGAGCACCGTGCTTCTGGGAAGTGCTGGATCTGCTGCACACAAAAAGATGTGAGCAGGTCCTTGGCATGGAGAATAAATTCTGATCAGAAGAATTAGGCACAGCTGGTCTACAAAGTTTGTTCCTGAAGTCACAAAAAGGTGTCAGAAGAGCCTGCCCTAAAGAAAGAAGTATGTTATTGTGTGTCTTCTGAAATAGCTGCAATTTACTTATCTCCTTCTCATCTCTGCTTTCTTCTCTCTCCCTAATTTTAGATATGACATTGTTTTTCTTCCTCCATCCTTCCCTATTGTTGCCATGGAAAACCCATGCCTGACCTTCATCATCTCTTCCATTCTGGAGAGTGATGAGTTTTTGATCATTGATGTCATTCATGAAGTTGCCCACAGCTGGTTTGGAAACGCTGTCACCAATGCCACATGGGAGGAGATGTGGCTGAGCGAGGGACTGGCCACCTACGCGCAGCGCCGCATCACCACTGAGACCTACGGTACAGCTGCAGAAACGTTTCTCCTTATGCTCCATCTTACCATAACTGGCTGCATAGAATATCTGCCCCTATGGAGCTGTTTTTCTGGGTGTTTCTTTTTTTATTTCTGGAACCCACACCCCCCATCTACACCCACAGAGTCCCAAACTTTGCGTTGAAAATCTTAAGTGCTTAGAATTTGACGTTGCCTTGGCTTTGGTGGAATCAATACCTGTTTTGGTAACAGGGGCTTTGAGTGAGATGTGTTAGCACAGCACTGTAGGGACTTTGGAATTCCTGTTGGGTACCAGGCAGGTGTTTGTATGTCAGAGCAAGGTGAGGATGCTTCAGAGAAAGATGTAAGAAGTCTTGTCATGGCAGTGCTGTGAAATTACTGTCCTCTGAGCAAATGTCTTTCTAATCCTGATCAGTTTGTAGCTGCCTGCTGTTAGAAAGAATGATGGCTATAGCACTAAAAAAAGTAGTGCACATTTATGTAGCTTTCTGTGTATCTGCAGGAGGCTTCTTGCAGGATTGTACAGCCATGTCTTTGCTTTTGTCAGTGAATTTCACAGGTCAGTTGTATGGTACTGTCTTCAGAATATAAAAGTAATAAATCATTCCTCTTGCTTTTCAGTTTAATTGGGTTTTTATTGAAGTGAGTCATGGGAACAGATGCTTTTCTAGTTTGCTCTGTTATGTTCTTAAAAGGCAGTTCCATGTGTTTTCTCACATGTCTGCTGTAAACAGTCTTGGAAAAATTACTGGAAATCTTAGCAGCGAGAGTGTTTAGAAGAATGCTTTTATTTTTATTCATGCACATTGTTTTTGGAGATGAACTGATGGTAATTAAGTTTAGGGCAAGAAGTGCTCTGAGCTTCTATGGAGATGTTACATTGCATATTATGTCTTTGAAAGCTGAGTAATGTTGAGTAATTCTTAGTGGTTTGTCGTAAGTCACATTATAAATGGCATGAGTGGATATCGGTAGGTCAGAAGATATCAACCTGTTCTCTATCCCATCTTTGTCCCTCTGACACAGAACAAGATCCTTGCTGATTTGGGTCTGTTCTCTTGAAATTTAGAACTGGTTGTTTCAAGAAGCAATTGTTAGGAAACTAAGAAATGCCTTTCCCTGTGCCATTCTCGTCAGTTCTTTTTCCATTCTGTTTTGTTTCTAAGACAAACCTCTGATCTAAATCTTGCCGTTTCTGACATAATTTCTGGAGTATCTTCTGTTGTTAATAAAAAGGCGTCTTTGTAAAGACACTGTTTACAGAAATTTGAGTCCACTGACTACCACACCTCTTGCTTAATCCTCCTCTCTGTAGCTTGAAGTAATTGCCTTTAACACTAGCTGTCCTGGTTCTTTCTTTCCCCTGGGAAGCACATTGACCCCTTTCTCTGCCTGTACAGGTTTTCCTATCTTCCAAAGACATCCTTGTTCTTAATTTGCATTCTGCATATATCATATTCTGGTGTTACATACATTGAGACTCTGAGATTGTATCTACTCAACAAACCCTATTGTTCCAGTTGAAAACTTAGCAAAGGAGGCTAAAATGTTAATAGTTATGGGTGTTAAGTATCTTCTGAATCCCAAAATCCATTTTCTGCAGCTTTTAACATCTGCAAAGGCATAGGAAAGGTCTCTTGACTTGCCAGTGTAACACAGCCAGTTTGGCTTGAAAGCATGGAATGCCCTACACTGCAGTTTGGGAGAAGAGAAGGAATAGCCTACCCAGTTGCAGCTGTAGAAAGTCCTAATGAGTGGAAGGTGAAAAAATAAATAACAAAATATGGGTGGGATGCTCGATAAAGCTTAAAGATACACAGAATCAATAATACACCAACCATATCTAATCCTTTTCTCTTTTCACCCAAGAGGTGATATTTGCTTACCAATCTCCTTGGCTCTGAATATGGAATTGTATCTACTATTCTACCAGAGACCTTGAGTTTCTGTAGCACTTGATTGCTCCCTGAAAGTTACCTGTACAATACTTACTTTAGTCCTGCTCTGTTTATCTTGCAAGAACTGATAAGCTGATGTCAAGGATGTAAACTTCTGCAATTTTCATGCTGCTTTGTTTTTCATTTCAGGCTGCTGCATAATCAGAGCGAGGAAATGCACTGGGTTAGGTTCTGATTCTATTACAAATCACAAGGATGTTTTACACTCAAGTTTCTCTGCCATTATATTGCTGTGATTCTGTCTCACTGTTGTGTCATTTGCACCTGCAGCAGCTTTTACTTTGTACCTGTGCCAGTCCTGCAGAGGTCATCTTTTGCTGGTCGTTTTCCCACAACTAACATGTCACTTTCTGGGGCAGGAGCTGCCTTCACATGTTTGGAGACTGCATTCCGCCTCGATGCTCTCCACAGACAGATGAAGCTCCTTGGAGAAGACAACCCGGTCAGCAAGCTTCAGGTTAAACTGGAGCCAGGTATTGCTTTTGCTGAGGCTGCTGTAGACAGAGTTATACACATCTGTACATCAATGCTGGAATATAGACCAAAAAAAGACTAATTTTTACATATTCTTTATAAAAGAGTTAAAAAAGAAATACTGATTTCTAAACCAGTCTAAAAGGAAGCAAGTTAACTCGGCCTTGAAGTTTTCTTTGAAGTTGGATAACTTGTCTTTGTATATATTGTTCTGT
>NW_008684035.1:4685-11546 GCF_000695815.1 Acanthisitta chloris | reverse complement strand
AGTGTGTAAAACTGATTTGAAAGCTCTGTGGGTTTGGAATTCTGAATACGTAAAATAAAGTAATTTATAATGAAAATATTTGGAAACATCATATAAAATCCTGTGCTATTCAATGTTCCTCTCTTTATGCATGCAAGAACTATATATGTATGCACTGAGCATGCAGGTAAACACAGGTACTTGCTCTGAGTTGAGCTGTGCAGAGACTGTTTGATTATTCCATTAGCCACATACACAAATCTGGAGTACAGTTGTGCATCACCTTCACTGATCGTTCTCTAGTTCTGTGGTCACTGTTGGAGGGGTGAAGCAATCTTCAATCTAGACAATATTTAAAACAACCTAAAATGCAAGTGGAGAAGATACTGGAACCAAATGGAATGGAAAAGCATGTGTTGAAAGTTTCAGAAAAGGAGCAAGTAGCGATAATCTTATATTGCTATCTTTGAAAATTTGTGGTATGACCATTATCTGAGTTTGGCACTGAAAAAAGAAAAAAGGATTTGTTTTCAAATCCCAGATGTGTTTTCAGTGACCTCTGATTTGAAGCAACTTGTTCCATTGGGAATTATCATAGCATCATAGAATCAACCAGGTTGGAAAAGACCTGAAAGATCGAGTCCAACCCTATTGTGGTTACTAGACCATGGCACCAAGTGCCACATCCAGTCTCATCTCGAAAACCTCCAGGGATGGTGAATCCACCACCTCCCCAGGCAGCCCATTCCAATGCCTGATGACTCTCGCCATAAAAAAATCTCTTCCTAATATCCAACCTAAACCTCCCCTGGCAGACCTTGAGTCTGTGCCCTCTTGTCCTCCTGCTGGTTGCCTGAGAGAAGAGACCAACTCCCACCTGACTACAACCTCCTTTCAGGGAGTTGTAGAGAGCGATAAGGTCTCCCCTGAGCCTCCTCTTCTCCAGACTAAACAACCCCAGCTCCCTCAGCCTCTCTATATTAACACTTACCTTACAATGATTGATTAATTTTGTGAAAAAATTATCATTTTTCAGCCTGTGTGTTTGGACTGCATCCATTTAATTTACTGCTGCAAATTAAATGTACTGACAAGAGGCTTGTTTTAAGTCACTCTGTCTTGACTTGATGATCTCTAAGTGGTCTGTATACTCAGAAGCGCTGGAAATCACTGTCCTCATTAGTGTGTCATATCAGGTTGTCTTCTCCTTTCAGGTGTAAATCCCAGTAATTTAATGAACCTCTTCACCTATGAGAAAGGCTACTGCTTTGTTTACTACCTGTCTCAGCTCTGTGGTGACCCAAGACACTTTGACTCCTTCCTAAGAGTGAGTATGAATAAGGATGTGTTTTCTTGAGATTTGGAGCTGCTCTTTTTGTTGTTGTGTCATTTCCCCCAGGTTTTGTCTCTGCGGCTAATTGCTAGGGGTAAAGTTGAAACAAGTGTGTCTTGAGATGGAGGAATGTTGTGGGCCTGTCTGTCAACCTAGATACATATTTCTCGGAGATTTCTTAGATTCTGAGCTTATGAGGTGCCGCATACAGAGGGGTAGTATGTTTTTGTTACCTCTTGTTCTGTGCTCCAATTATTACAAAGCTGTTCTAGCACAGATTGTGACTGGACTGATGTGACTTGATTCACTGCTAAGAAGTGTTAGCTTGTGTTTTTTTAGCCAGGGTGACAAAGGGCATGCACTCCTATGCTGGGGCAGGTTTGATGCCTTGGAGCACATTTACAAAACCTATAGAAAATTATCATTTACTGACTTGTTTTTGAAAAGGAAAAATAAAGCGTACTCAGCTGTCAGTGTATTTGCAGCTACTCAATATTTTTGCAGTTATGGTGCCTCACTCATCTGGGCAAGGAGGGAGAATATTTTTATTGATTATATTTTTTTTTAAAGGCTTCAAATATTTGTTCTCACTCTTCTGCCTCTATTTCGTTTTTGTTGTTGTTGCATGCAGTGGTTCTACATCAAAAGGAAGTTGTGTTTCTCCTAATCATAATTTAAACTGTTTACTATTTCAGGCCTACATTGAGAAGTACAAATTTACCAGTGTCGTGGCTCAAGATCTTCTGGATTCCTTCCTGAATTTTTTTCCAGAGCTGAAAGAGCAATGTGTTGAGAGCAAAGCAGGTAAGAGATTTACTTAGTTAACTGTAAATACTGTAGGAAACCTGGGTGATAGATTTTGCGCTTGGCTTGGAGGATACATAAGGAAATGCTAAGGCAAACAAGACCTTCTGGCAACAGACAGGTGTTTGTGGTAGAATCTATTGTTACTGCCTCTGTGCTGGGGAATGAGAACATCTTAAATTGCTGACAATTTTGGCATTAATTAGCTGAGTGTCCCTCAGTTAACTTTCTCATTAACTCACCTTTCACTCTGCAGACAGAATGATCAGTGCATGTGGAATTTACACATGTTCAAATGCAAGGAGAAGGTGAACCCACTTTGAAATTTCATCTATTCTAATTACAGAAAACATACTTTGAGAACTGTAACTTTCCCAAGGTCCTACCCATACATATAAAATCTCTTCCATAATGTTTCACTCTGCCTTATATCCCCTACTTATAACTTATGGATTTATGGAAGGTCTGTAAGCTACTAGGTGCTTGCTAGCCCACTTGCCTGAAGAAATGAGACTAGTGTTATCCTGCCATGTGTCCATCCTTGCAAGTAGTTAATGAACCTGCTGGTCAGTTTAAACAGACCAGCAGAGGACTACAGCTCTGTATTTTTCTTGGCCCACTGGTTGACTAAGGAGTTAACCACAGCATGTGCTAGCTTTTGCCTGGTTAATATTCAAGGGAAGCATGAGAGAGAAGTTTTAGGGTAGATGGTATGGAACAGGAAGTATTGCCAAGGGTTAGAAAACTACTGAGGTGGTAGAAGGTCAAAGGAGAGGAGCTCTGTTGGAAAGCAAGCTCTGCTGCTTGTGTAGAAACTTACTTTTATGTATAAATAAATTTTAATTGCTGGGGTTTACTGGTGGGTAGGGGGAGTTTAGTCAGCCCTCTCACCACCCCGTTTTTATCTAAATGAAGCAGGTTTTCCCCATATTCTTCAGTCTTCCTCAAAGTTCTGAGTGAGAAATGCATGCACACAAATACCAGAGCATAGTTTGAATATATATGCTGTCAGCCTGGCTGCCTTAAGAGCATGTGTGTTTCTGGTACTTGCTGTACTGTTGAACTCTAGAAAACTCATGGTTAGGTTTGGAGAGATGTTGCTGGCACTCATCCAGGTGTTCTGTAGGGTATCCCAGTGAGGCTGTTAAGACTGTTGTGTTGCTGCTGTTAGAACCTCTCATAACTGTGTCAGAAAAAGTCCTGAACCTTGAGGCAGCCAAACCACCTGCAGAGATCCCTGCTCCACGTTTTTGGTGCTCCTTATTCCAGGACTGGAGTTTGAACGTTGGCTCAATGCTACAGGACCTCCGTTAGCTGAGCCAGACTTATCTCAGGGATCCAGTCTGACCAGACCAGTGGAGACACTCTTCAAACTCTGGACCACAGAGCCTCTGGACTCTGTTGCTGCCGCCAGCAGTGTTGACCTCACTAAATGGAGGACGTTCCAAACCGTGCTTTTCCTGGACAGATTGCTGGATGGGTCACCACTGCCACATGGTGAGTACTCTGTCAAGATAGTAGGAAATTATTCCTGGAATAATTGATTGAATTCTAAAGAGCCCTACCTCTGGCTGACCTTACCATTTACATTAAGTCAGGTTGGATGGGGCTTCGAGCAACATGATCTAGTGCAGGATGTACTTGCCCTTGGCAGAGGGGTTGAACTAGATGATCTTCAAAAGTCCTTTCCTATGCAACCCATTCTGTGATTCTGTGATTTTATTGTTATTCTCTGGTGACCCTCAAAATCAGCAAAATAGATCATAGTTCTTTCTCTGTGTATGTGCTCTCTTCAGAGGTGATAAAAAAGCTCTCGGAATGTTACTCCTCTCAGCTGGACTCCATGAACGCAGAAATCCGTATCCGCTGGTTGCAGATTGTAGTCCGAAATGACTATTATCCAGACCTTTACAAAGTCCGTCGCTTCTTGGAAAACCAGGTACTAACTGCTGGATTAAAATCACTGCACCTCTCAGTGCATGAGACATGTGCATGAGACATGCGACGTGAAAGACCTTGGAACTTCTGCTTCCTGGCCAAGTGTAGCCCAGGTGTGTTGCGAAGGGGCTGAGCATGGCTCACCTGCTAGCGGGTGGGGAGGAATGGACAGATGTAATTTGAAATGCCTACAGATAATCTCTGCTTTTCTAGCCTAACTCAATACCCTTGTCCCAGCTCTGCCCCTGTGCATTTTTTGTGTTGCTTTGTAGCAGCCCTGGCTTTTCCAGACCAGAAGTTTTCACACAACTAAATCATGTGATTTTTTGAATATTTACACTTCAAGCTAGGCTGAGGCTCATCGAGTTCCTTTCAGTAGTTGTTACTGTGCAGGAGCAAAAGGGTTATGCACGTGTTCAGTGTGGCCTCTTCTACCTGGCCTTGAAAAAATAGTTCTGTTATTTGTGGGAGTAGCCCAGTCTCAAAGGGTAGGGGTTTTTTTATTATCATTCATAAAAATATTTGTATTAAACTTATTTAGAATGGACTCATCTGACTTATGAAGAAATGTGTTGTTTGTCTCCAGTCTGAAGTTACTCGGAGCTGTTGGAGTGTAGCTGTAGAAGAGCTGAACTTCTTGACTTTTATAGAAGTTATTTTATCCAGCTTTCCTTTTTTTGCAGATGTCTCGGATGTACACAATTCCACTTTATGAGGACCTTTGCACTGGCACCCTCAAGTCTTTTGCCTTAGAAATTTTTTACCAGACCCAAAACCAGCTGCACCCTAATTTGCGGAAAACGATCCAACAGATCTTATCACAGGGCTTGAATCCACTTCCTGCCATAGACACTACAGCAGTCACTACAGACACACCAGCAATGGTGCTTGAGGACAAAGTCTCAGAGGCCACAAATGGTGCCATTTCACTCAGGGATGTCAACGTGTCTGCTTAGATCACCAGTTCATGCCAGCCACGAAGCTTGAAAATGAGGACAGGAACAGAGGAAAAATACCATGCGTTGCCTCCTTTCCCTCAGCCTTGCAGCTGCAGTGTGTTGTTGTAACTGGATTTCTCTCCCAAAACACAAAGCAAATGTGCCTTCAAGTATCCAACGTGCAACACTGCCAGGTTTCAGAGATCTCCTTCAGCTTTGGGATGGATATTTTGATTCAGTTTATACTGGGCAGGGACTCCTGGGCTGTTGCTTCTCTATGGAAAGTGAATAGTTCCCTTTCCTGAGGCTTTTCTGGATGGTTTCTCTGAATTTGTTGATTGGTGGGGTTTTTTTCTTGGTTTTTTCTTGTTTTTTCTTTTTATGTCTGAGGCCACTGAGGCATGTCCTACTTGCTGTGTGTATGTTGCTGGGGACTGTGTATGTATCAAGCTGCCATTGTCCTGATATTTGGGCTAAAGTTCTGCAAAGGAGAGACTCAGGAATTGCCACTGGCAGCAAACACGTTTTCACGTTAAGCTCCTTCCTGTGACAGAGGTAGTGTGATTTGGGAGGAAGGGAACTAATGCTTAAATTAATTCTAAATAGTTCATGTTCCCCCCTGCCCACAGGTGGCTAAATAATAATAATGCTTTTTATATATTGAAAAAGATATATAAAAAAGAACAGGGAAACCTTATGACGGATTTGAAATCCTTCTGTAGTTAACCCTATCCTCAGTTTTCCCGTTGCACTCAATGGGACAAGCAATAAAGCAATGTGTAGGCTGGAATTTTCACAAAAAAAAGTTAAAATTAGGTGCCCAAACGCCATCAATTCTGGTACTAGCTGGATGCCTAAAACTTCTTAATTGTTTTGACAAGTCTAGCTGCAACCTTTGTTAGTGTGTCAGGATGTGTGGCACGTGCATTTGTCAGATGCACTCTGTGTGTCTTCTGTTCTCTCCTTTTAGAAGAATGAACAGGACCTTTAATTTTATTAAGATCCCTAGCATATCATGGCCTGTAAGTCAACCATGGCAATATCCTTGCTAAAAATTTGCTGCCTTGAATAATGTTTGCCTGAACAGCATTTGCCCTATCATACAATAGTGTGAGGGAAGCACCGTCTTTCTTGATGTGAAACTTTTAAGCCTCGCTTTACCCAAGTCTGTTTTCTGACTTACAGTGGGAGTAAGGTGCCATTCCTTTGCCCAGTGTGCTGTTTCTCTGGATCACTGGCCAGCCATGCAGGGTGGAGAGACACCGTCTTCCATCTGTGCCGTTCGGTCTCAGGAAGCTGAGGGCAAAGTGCCCTTGGGTATTACAGAGTATAGGCCATGGTTCTTAGACTCTGTGCCACATTTTTAACATGTGGATACCTGTGTGCCTCTCAGTGAGCTACCATGAGGCATCTCTGAGCTGGTGCATCACCAGGATAGTTTGAATAAAAGGTGAAACATTTGGAAGGGGTTCACCTAATTGAGGTATGAGAGAATCTGTTTTATAGTTAGGGCAAATTCTAGCCCTTCTACGGGGATCTGCATAGCACAGGAAGAGGGGAAATTTGGGAGGGTTTGTTTTGTTTTTTCTTCACCAAAAGTATCTGTTTACACCCATGTGTGGATGGGGACTTAGGTGCTGTTACTGGATCTGCATTTTCTGGCTTTAAATTAATTTGGACTTCACCATAGCCTTAGCCTGGGCTGAACTGGGATAAAGCAATAATAAACTCAGGCCTCTGTAGTGCTTCATTAGTTTTAAAAATGGGCCATCAGCACTGTTGGGCTTCAGAACTCCAAGCTCTGCTCTTTGCTCCTTGAATGGGCTTATCTTTTCAATTCTATTTTGTTTTCCCAGAAAGGATGGAGAA
>NW_008684035.1:0-4651 GCF_000695815.1 Acanthisitta chloris | reverse complement strand
TCTGTCGAAAGAGATTTGTACAAGCTGACTTTACCCTTCCGGAGTTGCCGCTGTTGGTGCTGTGCCTCCTGGACCCCACTGCCAGCAGCAGCAGCCAGGCCAAGACCAGGAACCACTAGCATCTTTTGGAATCACAGGCCTCTGTTTTACCACGTTTTATTTCGTGGGAGAATATTTGTGACCCTGGTGGGAATTTTTCATTTACACGGATGCCTTATGATGATTGTCAAATTAAACTAAGCTTTGTGACAAGTTCAGCCTTTTGGGCAGTTTTTCAGCGTCCCTGCTAGAGATATGTGGAAGAGCTAACTTGGTACATTGGCTTTGTACTGTCCTTTTCTGGGGTGCAGCATAGGGGGAGTTTGGAAGCTATTTGAAAGCTGCACAGCAAGAAGTTGAAGAGGTTGCAAAAGCAAATAATTAAGAGTAAATATTATCTGTTGTTGTTACAACTGACAGATCAGCTGTGTTTGCATTCACACACATCAGAGCAAGGAGATACTGGCTGAACCGAATAGACTGTTTCTTGAGTAACAAATATGAGATTGAACAGTGTTTCTGCACTCACCTCTGAGATCCCATCAGGCTTTTTTTCATAAGACTTGTTTTCAGAAACACAGAAGCAGAGCAAGATTTGTGGAAAGTATTCCATGCATCCTTCTTCAGTGAAGGATGTTTCTCCTGTGAGCAAGGAGTGCATTTTTATTTTGGAGAGACAAAAATTTGGCAGCAAGTTTGTGGAGAGCCTTCCTTTTGTTGACACAAAATAAATTAATGCTTCAGGCTACTTTCTCTCTTGATTTGCAGACCTCACATCGACAGGCAAATTAGACTGTGATTAAATAGAAACTATTTATTTGCGTTATGTTCGTTTCTGATCTAAGTCAGATTAGTTCAGCAAATCAGTTTTATTTAAACAGATCAAGAGATCAGGTTATCTTCTTTATTTTGAAATGAAAACTATTACTTTATTTCATTGCAGCCTTGAGCAGGGCAGCACAGGATTTAGGCATATCACCTGTGGAAAAGCTCAGAAGAGCCAAACCCTTTAACAAAATGGAATGTTACTAACTTAATTTTTTAGCATTTCATAGCAACATTGGTTGATACATTAAATATAACTCTTGTTAGCTACTGTATTGCTCTGTTAAGCTTGTATCAGTAATTTTTCTGTCATGATACATTGCAGCATCCTAACTGTGCACTCCATTAACCAAGAACAATTCTAGCAAGCATCCCAGACATTCTGATTCAACCCAAACTGCCTCATGTTCTTGCACTGCAGTGACCTTGGCCATTGCCTTTTTGGGATAACACTGGACCTTCTGTACATCTAAGCACATGTGCTGCACAATTCACTTAGGTCATGTACACTTCTGTTTTCTCTGTTTGTCCAAAGCAAAACAACACAGTACAGTCAACACTTATAAATCACATGAAACATGTTTTCACATTTTTTACTATAGCTGATAAAAGCTTAAAGTCCCTATGACCACAAAGTCAGACTGTGTATAAAAGGAACTGCACTAGAAATCACAGCGTGAGATTTATCAAGCCACTGTCCTCTGAGACACAGAATCATCATCTGTTGGGAGGACACAATTTGACACTGATTTTGATGAAGCCCCAGGTAAGTTGGTTGAGCTCTTGATTACATGCATTCCTAAAATGCATACCTAATTTCTAGTTTGGATTTGTCTAGTTTCAGTTTCCAGCTCTGGAAGCTACTGCTTTGTTTGAAAGATAAACTACTTAAACTACTTACCTCCTTCTCATGCAAGTATTTCCTAATTCTTAAAACATTCACTTGTTTCTTGCTGCAAGGTATGTCTTCACTTCATGTGTTGCTTTAGCTTGGGTGGAGTGTGCTGTTTCAGCATCCTTTTAATGTGGAAATTGCACACTGTTTCTCAGAAATTACCTCAAATGCTGCTGTGTATTCCACACCAATTTCAAAAGATTTTTTTTATTAATATTGTGCATATCTCATGTTTTTTCATTAATTACAGTAGTAATTTGGGCACCAGTTTGTCTTACATGGACATGGCAACATTTTATAGATAAAGGAGTGTAGAGAAAAGCTATTCCATACTCTGGAGGTAACTTTTCACTCTATACAGAGGGTGACTAGCTGGTTGTAATAAATGGTTGAGCTTGCCTGAACCTCCCTTCATTCCTCTTTGTGCATGCATCTTCTGTACTGCGAAACTCAAGTCTTATACCTCTGATTTCTTGTCCAGAGAATTGTGATTATGTTGAACATAGCATGCTCTGTGCCCCGCAAGGAAGGTTTTCTAATATACTGGAGACAAATCTCTCTCTAGTTAAGGAATGGCATTAGCAAGTCTTGCAGAGCATTGGACCCTTTTCCAAAAGCATACTTACGGAGAGGCAGAGTCTTAAGGAAGAGTGGGAGGTGACAGGAAAAGGTGGGAGGTGGGATATGATTTGAGGGAAAGTGTCAGTGATTAAGTCATAATAACTGGTTGACATTTCAGGTGTATGGCCTAAGGGAACATCACCTTTGTGCATTGTTCTAATTTTGGTGTATTGTACTACCTTGCTCTTGTGTGCTGTGGTAGCCAGGCTGGAAGCTGAGAGCTGTGCTCTACCTCTGGGTGTGCCTGAGGTAATAAGAGAGATCTATAACTCCAAATACCCACTGCAGAATCTCCCTTAAGCAAAAATACATTCTGTGCTGTTCCTCTGACACAGCTCCGACCACTGTCACCTGAGTGATATTGCAGGGATTAGGCCTGTGTCTTCCTAATCCTGGTATCAGGATCCTGAGAATTGGAAGAACTCCCTTGTGCAAATTGAACAAATTCTGTGTGCCAGAGTTTGCAGAAACAAACACACACTGGGCACAGCCACCACTGCTCACTTTACTCATCTCCCTGTCCTTGAACCATATGGAGTTGGAGACAAAAGCAAACATGGGGTTGATAAAACCCCAAAACTATCCATCAATCATGCAAATATCAAATGCTATTCTAAAGTATCATCGTCATTCACATGAAAGTGAGCTGGTTATTTAGCTGGATGAAAATCCCTTTCTACTGTTTCAATTTCTATAGCAACGGGACTCAGCCTCTCGGTGTTTGCTTTCCTCTTTTCAAGGGAGAAATGAAGCACCTATATTAAAGTGGACTGGGAAGCAGGTTGACAAAAAGGCAAGTGCCATTTTGTCTTAAAATATCTCCAAGACTTCCTGTCTGTATCTGTCTTTAGGAATAGTTTAATCCACCAGGATTGCCAAGGGGCAACAGAGAAAATTCTCTGCCACTTTTGTGGCATCATCAGCTGCATAACGGATGACTTTGCCCCTTTCCAGCTCTGCTGTGAGGCAAGGAAAATACGTCTGGTATCCGAGACCAAGATTATATCCATCTCTTTCCTTTTTCTAATAGCTTCATAAAGAAATAGTTATGTGTTTAAGTAGTTAACTGTTCCAGGTTTGACCTAACATATTTACAGTTAGAGCTCAACATTCATCCTGCTTTCTAGAATCTGTCCTTTACTGGGATTTATGCAGTTGTGATCTGTGATCACTGTTTCCTAAAGAACACAGATCAGAGCCTCACTGTTCCTGACAGAGGCCTTTTTTTCCCCTTTCCCTCCCCCAACAGACCTCTCCTGTGTCAACTCACTCGCATCCTATGCAGCTGCAGCTCCCTCACATGAGCTGTGGACAAGAGGGGTCCTTATTCTTGCTGCTAGTAATGTTTCCTCTGCTTCTGAAAGCATCAAAACCCAAATGTGAAAAGTCTTGTTTGTGGATTAAATTTTGCTGTATGCAGGGGAGAAGCCTTGTGCCTGTACAACAGACATGGCCAAGGGGCAGAGAACATATTTCTGGATCAGCCAGTGGTTAAACAACTGCTGCAGCTACCTGTGAGCATTTCCATCCAGCTAAGGTTGGCTTGAGAGGAGGATTTCTGCATTCATTTCTGATAGAAGCCAATCAGGCCTGTGTTTTCTGTGGATCAGTCTTATTCAGATGACCTCTCTACCCACCGATCAGGCAACATAACTCTTAGACTCAAACATATCATTACAGGTGAGTGTAAAAAAGCAGGGTTTTTTTGGGAAGCACCACGTCCTCCCATGCTGGCCCAGCAGCTGCTTTGTGGCCCACACCTGAGCTCCTTGAGAAACACTGACATGAAAGCCCAAGGATGGAAAAGTCAGCAGCCTGCCTCAGTCTGCCTTGACCCTGCCCAAAGCCACGGAGCTGGCAGTGCTGCGCCCAAGGACAGCCTTGTTCCTGCATTCCCGGCCTTTGTTCTCAGCCAGTCAGTATTTTTCACGCATTTTTTCCATTCCACCGGTCAGCTGCAGCCGTCACAGCATGCGACACAACCTATTTCCTTTGCCAGTTGGACAATTATATGATGACAAACTGCCGCAAAACGGGATCTTTGCCTTTAGGTCGGGGAAGCACTTCGTGAAGGCAAACCATTTATTTCTCCGACTGTTTCTCTGTCGCGATCATCACGAAAACACCGTTTGGTTTCGTTTTCCTCCGCCTGTAAGAGCAGCTCGGACCACCGCTGAGCTTTCCTCCTCCGAGCCATTCTCGGGAACAGGGAACGGAGCCCGCGGCTCCCCCCGGTGTGTGGGCGCGGGGCGGGACACGCCGGGCCCGGCC
>NW_008684034.1:0-4888 GCF_000695815.1 Acanthisitta chloris | reverse complement strand
CAGCCTGCCGGGACACCCCCGAGACCTCTGGGCCCCTCGAAACCGCCTGCCGGGGCACCCCGAACCGCGAGCCTTGTGCACCGCGGTGGAGAGAAGGAAAAATAAAAGGCGCCTCCCGTGTTTGCTTGAAATACTGATTAATGATCCGTATCAAACCCTGCAGCGCAGGGGAGGGTGTCGGCATCAAGGTTCAGCCCCAGGCAGGAGCGTCCTGATGGCAAAAGGTTCAAAACACTGAAGTGTAACCTTGGGGTTGGGATGCTTTCCAGCCGGGCAAGGAGGAAATTCCATCTGGATAGACCCCACAAAATTACTTTGGGTATGAAAGGATGGAGGAATTATCCCCAGACCTCCTCTTCCTCTGGTCATTACCTACAGATGTTGACCTATGCTGAGGAATGAGCTGGATCATGATCTAGGTGACCACGTGTTCTATGGACCACCCAGAGAAGTGCAATTCTTTGGCATACAGGTGGTTTTCCTTTCACCCTCTTCTATTAGCTGTGCAACAATCACCTCCATTCTTAGATACTTTGAAGGAGCTCTTTATTTTACATTTAGCTTAATCTGACTTGTTTTAAGGGTGGTTTGGGATATGGGAAGACACTAAGTGATGCTGCTGACTCTCACAACACTTGCTCTCTATTCATCAGTGTATCCAACATATAAAGTTCTCCTTCATTTAGACAGAGGGGCCAGCACAGAACATGATACTACAAGAGGACTGTATAAAGAAGTGTGTATTCTGGTGGCTGGTGTTAGCCAAGAAAATCCTTCGGCACACAGTGGAAAGTGCCTGGAGGCCTGGAAGAGTAATTTCGGATTTATGCAAACACCCTAACTGGCTCAGTTTACTCTCTATTAGATCCAAAATGGAGATGCCCTAAGAACAGAAGCATTTCCAAATCACAAAGCAACAGACAATGGCTAGTAGTAGAAAAGATTTGTTTCACGAGTTGTGGTTCTGGAAATCCCTCAGGACAGGCCTTTTGGTAGGGAGACTGAATCTGAATAAACTAGCAAAGAACGGACTCAGCCTAACTACACACATTGAATGAATGCACATTTTTTCAATCCCTAGAAAAGATCAGGCTGGGATCAGAAATGAGGAATACTGTCTCTGTGAAAGACAACAGTGTTTGTGTTGTCTCAGCTCTGTTTTTCATTTCACAATGAGGAAGTCAGGCTATCGGGAAACCTACTGTTGTGTAAGAACAGAAAGTGCCTGGTTTCTTCCTTCTCAAGTTAGAAAAGTCACATGATTGTTGAAAGTTGAAGTTTCAGCAAAAAAACCCCAAATATTTTCCACCTTGACTGTTTTTTAAAGTCCTGCTTTAACTTGCTCAGAAATATGCTGATATTGTGTTACCCCAGTTAATACAGTTCATTGGATTTAGCTTTCAAATTCACAAGGCAGAAGGAAAAAATATTAAAAAATTCTAAAAGTGTCAAAAATAGTTTCATGAAGCAATAGGGAATGCAGAGAATTAAAAAAAAAAGGAAAATTAAAAATATCAAATTAAGGCACCTAGATCTGACAGATGGTGCAATTATTGAGTTACATATTACTATCTATCCAGAATAAGATTAGTAAGACTGGTAAGAATATTTTACAAAGAGGTTCTAAAAGAACTCAGTATTATGCATGAATCACACTGACGGGGTTTGTCTTTTACAGCTTCTTCCTTTTGTCTCAGGTCTGTTTGTCTTTGAGCAAGCTTCATGTCATCTTGACACAGCTGAGGTCAGTGATGAAATCTCTAATGACCTGCACAGGGCTCGGATTTAATCCTTGAGTGCTCACAGCCTGGTCACCTGCGCTTCTCTCCAAGGGAATGGGAAGTGGCAAGTCTGAAAAGGATCAAGGTTTTCTCAAATTGTGCAAGTGTGTATGCTGGCAAGTGGTTAGCAAACGTGTTTAAGGTAAACCAATGCTGTAATAACCTGTTACAATGGAACAGGCTCTGAAGTCTGGATTTGCTCATTTTCTGTCCCAGCCAGCAGCTTCTTCCATGGAGAACCTGCCGACTATGAATCCATCTGCGTTTCCCCCAGGAGGGTTGGACTTTGGTGTTCGAGGGGCAGAATGGTTAGAATTATCTAAAATGAGCATGTCCATTATTCCTCTTATTCTTACTCTGTCTTCATGTAAGAGGAGAAACAGAACAGTTTGTGCACAACAGCAAGCAGCACTTTCTTTTTTAGCATGCAACAGGAACTGGAATTAATAAATGCACATGGAGCATCATGCAGTGACTGAGGCAAGTTTTCCCCACATCTTCTCCAGAGATGGAGGTCTTGTCTAATCTGAAGCTACAGAAATAGCCAAGCCATTTCCCTCAGACCTTTTCATGCTCATACAACCGAACAGTTCATTCAGAGAATTATGGGACCTCATCCATACTTGCACTGACAGTGTGTTTTTATTTGCATCTAAATGTTCTAATGTCCTCTTTTCTCAGAGGCTGGACAGAAAGGCTCAAAGTGGGCACCAGCTTTCTTTCTTCACTGTTCCACTAATCAAACTCCCTTTACTTCTCCTATTTTAATTTTTGATTTCCTCCTTTGCTAGGAAGATTCCTTAGATTCCTGAATGCCTCTCTCATGACTCAATGGTTCTCTGTTTGTAATAAATAAGAGGGGAAAGAGAAAAACTGCATATTCTGCATTAAAATGCAGTGAGTTAATAATTTTTGATTATGCTATTAAATAGTTTCAAGTATTTAAATCCAAATTTCAATCCTCCTGTTGAATTCTTGGAGCAAAATACAGAAAAGGCGATTAATATTCAGTATTGACGTGTAATTTTTCCAGATTAGTCTTTGGATGACATTCAGGATTCTCTTAGCATTTTCAACTGAGTATTTTCTTCCTAATACTTAGACCTTGCATTGATATTTATGAGTTCACAGCTGCTTCCAGATTTCTTTTCAAGCAACTTAAAATTACAGTTTATCAACACTAGACTGTACATAGAAAAAATATTCATCTCTATCAGAATAGTACAGAACACTAAATAAATACTACAACTGCAGTAGCACTGCTCAGAATTGAGGGCAAATGCAAAATTAACAGTTTCACATAATAAAGCTACATGAACTTCCATATGCTGGAAATAAAAGGGCCATAATTTTCCATTATTATCTCTGAAGACATATTTTAGGTCATTAGAACTCTATTCCTGTAAGCTACTACATCTCATCTGTCACTTGTAATTATGCAGTTTAATGATAATTATCTGCCTACATCCACAAATCATCTATATCATATGTGCAAATAATTTGAGGCATAAAAGTTATAGAAATAAATGTTGGGAAAAAAATCAAGCCAGGCCTCAGTTTTATAACTGTGTGTTTTGGATACAGCAGAAGTCCCTTCGGCACTGATCCTGCAGTACATTTAAAACAGGGAGAAGTGTCTCAGATACCTACAGGATCTCAATTTTTCCTTATGTGCCACACTCACAGTGTTGTCTTTGGGCACAGTCTTCTGCACTGCCCAGAGGTGATTCTTTTCATGGCATCTTGACTTTTGAAACCACTGCACACATGCATACCATTTTTTTCCCTTGACCAGATGAACGAGAAGCTTTGCCATAGTGCTCTCAGCTTTTTCATGGAATCACAGAATGATCTGGGTTGGAAGCAACCTTACAGATCACCTAGTTCCAACCCCTTGCCATGGGCAGGACACCTCCCACTGGACCAGGTTGCTCCAAGCCCCATCCAGCCTGAGTCTGAACACTTTTCTCTGTGGACCTGCAGAGCTGATTTATGCATGTCACAAAGAAAGTGACCTGTTTGGGCTAGCATATACAAGGGCTGTAGCTGGCCACTGGACTTGTAATATGTTTGGGGTGTGGGCCAGCTGAGAGGAGCCTTTCCCCTATCCTGCCATGCCTGACACACTGCCTGCTCTCTCCTCCTCCATGAAGGAGTCTTACCTGCTAGGCCTCTCCTTTGTGCCTGGCTGTGCTGTCATGAAGTGCTTGCACATCCACGACAGAAAATCTGTGCTAGTAGCAAGGGTCAGTTCCAGGTGGGTTTTGCTCAGTGTGCAATGAGCACAACTTCAGTCTTTCAAAAGAGAGATCTACAATCTATCACTAATTTCATAAAACCCCCCACCAATCCTATTTTTCAATTCACATAGCCTTAGTTTTGTTTGTTGAGATGAAATTTATCTAAAAGAAGGTGACAGTGATCTGACTGATGAGGTGTTACTCTTGCAAGAAATGAATAATCTGGTTAATGTACTTTCAGTGTTTGCCAGAACAATTTTCTTGCATCCTCATTTTCTTGCATCCTCATCCAGCCTCGCTGGTGTCTGATGAGTCTTTCCAAGGTGTGCTAACAATGTCACTGCCAACTTGTGCCTCAGGTATGCACCGTTTTGCTGGCAAGTTGAAATGACAGTGAGAAGCATGTACACTCCGGTCGGTGTGAAAGCCCCGGGATGCACCTGGACACCTGGATATATCCCGGTCAGCGGGAGGTGCTGGCACTGTCACAGCTGGCGCTCAGCTCCTGACGGGCCCGGCGGTGTCTGCGGAGCCGGAGCTTCCCCTGAACACCAACGTCCTCTCTGCTCGAAGGTTCTTCATCTGCCACGAGTAAGAATAATTCCGATGAACTACATTAGTCGTTTGTTTGCCTGTGCAAAGCGCGCAGCTCATCAACGCTGATGCTTTCTTACACCTCTTCTCCTTACAAACTTCCGAGGCTCTCAATTACCTCCCCTGCAGTGCCACCCCGCGCGGGACGTGGGCGCGGTGCAGAGCACTCCCAGCTCGGCGCTTCAGGGCGCGGGGAGAACACGCAGACAGTTAAAAACCCGAGTGCTGTGCGCGACTCGCAGCACGGTGCGGCGGCGCCGAGCGGGGCCCAGC
>NW_008684033.1:0-1187 GCF_000695815.1 Acanthisitta chloris | reverse complement strand
ACACCTTGAGTACTGTGCGCAGTTCTGCGTCCCTCAGTTCAGGAAGGACGGTGCTATGAGGAGAGGCTGAGGGAGCTGGGGTTGTTTAGCCTGGAGAAGGGGAGGCTCACGGGTGACCTCATTGCCCTACATCTCTGGAGGTTTAACACCCAAGTATCCAGGTTGAACCACTAGGCTCCAGTATTATTCAAAAATAATTTAAATGCCACCTGTGGATTTGCTGTGATGTTAAATATTTAATTATATTTCTGAATGTATTTTAACAATCCATGTCTCTATTAAACCATTCTTGAAACTCTTAAAATTTCTAAAGCAACGAAAGTAACGAGTTATTATCTCTCATTATTTCCAAAGCCTATGTGATACAAAAATCATGTTTCTCTTAAATAAATGCAACTATGAAACATTCCAGCATTATCTCACATTACTTAGCTTCATGCCAAGTTATGCTTATCTGTTAAATAATAAAAATATTCATTAAAAGTTACAGCTTGTGTATGTGTGCAGGAGCCTCACCCGAGTTTCCCCATATTATATCCATATAATTCCACACAAGTCCTTCTGGTTGCCCCAGAATAACATGGGCCAGGAAGTCTGGTGTAGTATGAAACTTGAGCTATTCACGGTTTTCCAAGTAAGTTACATCTTTGGTTCCTGCAATTATGTACAAAACCCTGAGAAAAGCACTACTGATGAACACCAAACTGGTGAGATGACAGCAATGCCATCATCATACGCAGCTGTGTATCTTCACACGGAATGACAGGTGACACGTGCTGTGACTGGTTTGTGACAGACACACTCCTAACGTCCCAGAGCAGGGAGAAACCCAATTCTGCCACAGCTACTCCCACAGCAGCAGCAGGAACCTCCCTGGGATCCGGACACGGGACAGCAGCACCATCCCACAGAAGGCAGCAGAGAGGCTTCTTCCTCCGAAAATCACTCGGCAGAGAGAGAACAAAGAAAGGGGTTGTTTCACTCTCCATAGGCATTGCTAGCCCGGTAATCTGCAGGCAGCCAGATCCCTTCCGAACCCCGGAGAACTTCACAGTGACTTAAATAAACCCCACAAAACTAACCAGAACCCTGAACAAAACAAGAAAAAAAGAAGCTGGTTCTCCCGATGCTTCCCGTGGGGGATGCACGATTTCACAAACCCCGTCAGGGAGGAGGTGGCGCCGCCC
>NW_008684032.1:0-1159 GCF_000695815.1 Acanthisitta chloris | reverse complement strand
ATCCAGGGATGGAATAAAGGGGGTTCAGCATCATCTCCACCCCACAGCCCACCCAGGGGTGCTGCAGAGATGTCCCCACTGCTGTCCCCCCCTCTCTTTGGAGCACACAGAGCAGCTCAGAGTGTTTCCTGCAGCCTTTTGGCTCAACCCAGAGAGTGTCCCCACTGTGCAGGAGCTGCTGTCCCCATGGAGCCAGCTCAGCCTGACTTTAATTCTCACTTTAATTGCTCCGTGTAGCGTGGCAGGAGCTCAGCTTGAGTCACAACCCCCTGGGGGATGCTCAGAGCTCTCCAGAGCTGTGTCTTACTTGATCTGGAACTGCTGAGACAAAAAAAGCTTTGACTCCCACAATAGTCACTCTCAGCAAGTGACTACTCAAGGCGACCTGCCCATTAATTGGAGCCTCTGAGAGAAGGAAATCCCTTTGGCAAACGCTGGCTGAGGGCCAGGGCTGGGCTGGAGGGCAGAGCCAGGCAGGAAAGGAAAGTTTCAGGGAGAAAAACCAGTGGCAGCACAAGGAAGAGAGCAGGGCAAGGAGCTGGGAGAGCCAAGAGCCATGGGAACAAGATGGATCACAGGGAATGAGCCTCAAATGTTCCCCACAGAACAACCACAGGTCCAACCACCATCAGACTGGAACTTTCCCCAAGGTTGGTCCTTGTTGCCCATCAGATGTCTGGGCAAGGAGTCCCTGAGGAGCTCAGAGGACACAGAGAGGAGACCTGAGGTTCAGGGTGAGAGTTATTTCTGGCAGAGGAAGGAAGCCACAGTGTTCTCAGTTTCCTGCACAAACACATTTCTGGTGTGTTTCCCCAAGGGACTGTCTGGCACTGCCTCCTGCCCCTGGGGGCTCAGGGAGAGGCTGGAGCAGCACAGCCCTTGGCTCAGGGCTGGAATGGGCAAGGTGAAGGTGTCAAAATTTCACACAGAGGAGGATCAAACCTGCCTGGATCTGACAAACCTCACCACGAGGACACCAGGGGGATGTGGATAAACCTGGGATGATCCATCCTGGGATAAAGCTGGGTGAGTGCTGGTGCTTGCCAGCAGCTGGGGGAGATGGTGGGAAGAGACAGCAATGCCAAAGCCAAGGAATTCGTGGAATCATACAATTTGAGGGGTTGGCATGGAGATTAGAGGTCATCTAGTGCCAACCCCT
>NW_008684031.1:0-5293 GCF_000695815.1 Acanthisitta chloris | reverse complement strand
GGTGCACTCAATCCCCTCATCCAAATTCTCAACAAAGTTCTTAACCCAGCAGAGAGTGCCCCTGTCCAAGCCATGGGCTGCCAGCTTTTTCAGGTGCATGCTATGGGAAACAGTGTCAAAGGCTTTGCTGAAATCCAGGTAGACTACATCCACAGCCTTCCCCCCATGATCTCCCTAGCACATCCTCAAGCCATTAACTCTGGCTATTTGTGGGGATGAAGACAGGAGGATGTAGAATTTCCTACCTGGAAACAGCAGCAGTTGTCAAGAGATGTATTTGAAGGCATTCTGTATTACCTATGGTAGCATGAGGCCCCAGAAATCAAAGACATGTCTTCCAGAGTTATGTGGATGCCATTTGGCATGGCAGTCTGAACAGAATCTGAAAACTCAAGGGGCTACTGGGATAGTGGAACAGTGACAGACTGACTCTATGGTAAATCCCTTAGCCAAAGCCAATCCTAATAAAGCCTGAAGCAACTAACTCAAGAAAGGCTAGGGGAAAAGGGAACTCATGGCACACATTAAAGTTCAAATGAGTAATTGCCATCTAGATTCTATTTTGTGGCTTACCAGCTTCTCAAGTTTAGAACAGGTCGTTTATTTTTTGAAAACACTGGTTGCATTTATAGGGCATTCTGTCCCTGGATAATTTTATTGACAACAGGTATGTGGTTAAACCTGCAATTTCTCAGACAGTATTGTATTGACTACCTTTCACCTTTTATTGTATACTCCTTAAAGATCAAATTGCCTAGAGTACATTAAGGAGTAAACTGACTTTCAATTCAATGCCTTTTTATTATACTAGGCACTTTGGATTAGTGGCACGTCAGTTTGCAGAGTGTGTTTACAGCTTCTTCTATTACTGTGCTACCATAATATCTAAAAGAAGGGAAGCTGTGGTCCTGCAAAAATATAAAAAGAAAAAAGTAAAACAGTTTAGAGATAGTTATTCACTCTACAGAGAACTTCATTGAATAAAATGTGATTACGCTAATAGCGTGCGATCAAACACTAGTGAAACAATAGATACTTGTTTAAAACAAAATTGTGCAAATCAAGTCTGTGAAACAATGAGAAAAGAGGCGCAAATTTCACTGAATAAGTCGTGAACAGGAGTAAAGTACAATGCAAAACAAATTAAGAGAATTATATGTGAATGCAAAACGAAAAAAAAAAGAAGATGCGAAAACGTGCACAAATAAAAATCAGACTGTACAATAAAACAGATTAAGGTCACCCATGCCAAAAGTGATATGAAAGGAAAAACAAAATCAGAAGTGTAGGAAGACAATATTCCTGTCACCAACTGAATACTTTTATTGCAACCCAAGTCCTATCCCTTGCCCCAACCTTGTTTGTTTTCTCTTCATCTAGTTTCCTGACCTGTCTCATCTCATATTCTGTGGGAGGCAATGGCATTTGCTTACAGGGTTTTCAGTTCATCACAAGGGGAGAGGAGGCATGAGAAGTGCCAATGCCTAAATCTAGGATGCAGCAATCTGCAAGAGGATATGTTTTAGCCAGGATTAAGCTTTCAGTTTATGCAGCTCACGTGACACTTTACACTACCCAAGACCTTAATGAAGGTGCACTATGGGTTCTCAGTCTGTTTCCTAGGGTTGATGTTTCTTCTTCAGCCACTAACTGAACTAGGCCCCAGCAGGTGACAGGATGGAGGGGGAAGATGAATCATTTAGATTCTGCTGTCATGGGCTGACTTATCTCTGACTTATCTTTGAAACAACTGATGCGTCCTCCCAGAGATGCAGCCTGCAGCCCCCGCTCCAGGACTGCTTCCAAACATGAGGACTCTACCGCCTCCACCTCCTGTGGGCATCAACTTTGTCAACACACAGTCCAGTGCACCCTGAGCTGATTATTGGTAAAATGACTGAGGATGCATTAATCCCAAGAGACTTTGCTTAATGCAGTTCATTATATTGAAAATTATTTTTAGTCTCCCATAGTAGTTTCTGGGCAGACCTAAGTGACTAATGGAAGACCAGAACTGCAAAAATTACTGTTCCACTTGTGCTTCTTCATTGTTTCTCATCTGCTTTGCTCCATGTAAACATCACATGCTGATAAATATATGGCTCAGGCAGAGTGAGACTAGAAGGTGGGAGCAGAGCAAAGTGCTTCCTGCACTGGAAACATCGTAAAAACAAAATGGCTGGGCAGACCTAAGTGACTAATGGAAGACCAGAACTGCAAAAATTACTGTTCCACTTGTGCTTCTTCATTGTTTCTCATCTGCTTTGCTCCATGTAAACATCACATGCTGATAAATATATGGCTCAGGCAGAGTGAGACTAGAAGGTGGGAGCAGAGCAAAGTGCTTCCTGCACTGGAAACATCGTAAAAACAAAATGGTTTGTGCTAGAAGGGACCTTAAAGATCATCTAGTTCGAAATGCCATAGGCTAGGCAGGGAGACCTTCTGCTAGACCAGGTTGGTCAGAGCCCCATCCAACATGGCCTTGAACATTTCCAGGGATGGGGCATTCACAACTTCTCTGGGCAACCTGTTCCAGTGTCTTACCACCCTCACAGTATGGAATTTCTTTCTAATATCTAATCTAAACCTTTCTTTTTAAAGCTTTCAGTTTAAAGCCATTGCCTCTTGTCCTATGACTCCATGCCCTGGTCAAAAGTCCCTCTCCAGCTTTCTTGCAAGCCCCCTTCATGTACTGAAAGGCCACAACAAGCTCTCTGGAGCTGATTGAGCCTCAGAAGGACAAAAATCCTAACTTTTTACTCATTTACCAACAGACAGAAAACCTTTTATTTCCTTTCTATATCAAATTATTTACCTTTTTTTCTGCTAAAAAAGAAAAAATAACAAGTAGTAGTGATAATAGGCTAAAGCTCCTACCTGGCAGCATTTTTCACCCTGTGCACAGGCTGGCTGACTGGGCCAGAAATTCCCTTTCACTGTCTAAGTACTGCACAAGCTACTCCTCGTATCCCAGCAGCCCCAAGGGTCCTGTCTGGCATTGGCTCAGAAGCTGTGCCCTGCCACACCTCCACTCTGACCATGCTACATGCAAGGCATCAGGGAACACCCACACACACTGGGGCCCTGATACAAATACAAAACTCACTGATATTTTTTCACCCAGATCAGCATGCTGAAGACATCAGCTTCATTACAAGACCACTAGGTGGCAATTTAGCAGTCCTGTTTTACATGTTTAATATGATTGATTTCTTTACTGTGTTAGACACAAACCTGACGACTGGCAAACTGAAAAAAGTTCTGGAAAACCTATACTAGCTGTTCCTGCCAAATATATTGAAGCCTTACTGCTTACTGCACACCTCCTAGAGGTTCACTTAATTCACTGAGTACCATTAAACACTTCAGTGAACACCTCTGGCCAGGTGGCAGGAAAGGTAATTATTGAATATCATTACAAAATAAGAGTACTTCTAACTCTTTAATAAATATTTGGTGTTGCAGGCTGTATAGGAGTTGTAGCTGTGTATTCTTTGAGGAGACTGACCTTGTTCACAGCCATAGCTGTATGACCATGATGTAACTATCTGTATACAATGAAGGTGAACTTCTATGGCAGCACACCAAAGGCAGCAGGGAAGCTGTGGTGACCTTTGTCTGTATCTGCCAAATGTTGTTGCAGTGATTCCACATCCCCCTCTCCTTGCTAACTGAACCATTTTCCTAGAAATTAAAAGTTGTTTTCCTAGCAAAAACTATTGTATGGTTGTCTGAGAGGATTGGATTGCTGCAGAAATCATTTCAGGACTGGAAGATTCAAGACTGGCATCTAAACTGAGAGAGAGAAGATGAGCAGCTCCAGTATTTGTGTATGTGAGTGTGTACAGTTATTTTCATTGCAAACACTATATAATTGATAGCGAAAAAAGAGCATAAGCTATATAACAAAATACATACAAAAGCTAAATATGAGAGAAATGTTTTGATTGCATACTCCTTCACCTTTGGGATAATATTTATTTTTAGTCCTACTGTTGAGTGTCGAGAATTTGCATGGATGTTACTTTGCAGTGAAGTGATGCTCAAATGACTGATCCCAGAACTTTTGTGAAAACTATTCATAGTAACGCCTACGGTTAAAGATTCAATAAAGAGTCTTACAAAGTATTTTTTCCCAGTGATCTCAAGTGACACACACTAAAAGCAGTGAGCTTTTGATGTGCTGACATTTGTTCTCAGGAAAAAAAAAAAAAGCAATAGCATATTGTAAAATTTCAGCCTTCAGATGCTAAAAATAGAAGGAAATGGAAGAAAAGTAGTGCTTGAAGTCAGAAACCAACAAGACAATATGTAGTGCCTCTGTAGCTTCAAAGCAGGCTGACTCAGAAGCTAATGTTTTGGTGGAAAAGGTCAAGAAGAAAATGGTTTATGATTCTCAGTGATCTTAACATTAAGTGACTCTTAGGTCTCCAATTAGAGAGCTGCTACCTGATGCAAAAAAATTCAACCAGTCTGTTAATAGCAGAAAATATTGCAAGCAAGGGCAGCCTACAAGTGCAGTGTGTGGAGAGAAGGGACAGAAGAAATAACATGGATGGAAAGTAATGAAGGGTTATGTGAAGAGTGCCTCAATCCAGATGAAAAATAGGAACAAAGGATGCTCCCAAATAACACAGTAAGAGGAAACAACTATATTAGTAATAGGAAGATTGATACCACTTTAGCATTTCTTTTTTTTTTCCGCTGTGTTACAATTGTGCTTTTCATCTTGAAAAGATCTGAGAAGGGAATTCTCACTTGAAGTAGGAATACCTTAGCATTAAAGAGAGTCAGCTGAAGTGGGGGCAGGGTTAGGAAGGTAAGGTAGCTATTTCCAAACCAGCTAAAAGAAAAGAAGACTTACTTCTTTCAACTATAGCTTGGGGACTGCACTATTTTTTCATCATTGATTAATATGAAGGAATAAATAGGAAAACCCCCCAATATTTATTGGATTTGAATAGATCTGACACTGAAGAAGATCTTAGACTTCCCAAGTCATGAGAATTTTCTGGATAGCTCAAGACCTCTAAAGTAGTAGGAGTGGTGCTGTTGCTTTTCACACTGTCACTGATCAACAGCTGATCTTTTTGTGTCTCTTCCTACTGCTTAGACAGTGTTAGCTGCTGGAAATTTCAGTCCCATCAACTGAAGGAGGGAGTTTACCAAAAGGTACTGAAGTACTAAAACATCCTCCAGTATGTTGTCTTAATATTGGCATTGTTCTACAAGGATTCTTTTCTTATTCTTAAGTAACTACGAGGCTCAACCAGCACCGCCCAACAGAGCA
>NW_008684030.1:0-2752 GCF_000695815.1 Acanthisitta chloris | reverse complement strand
TATATAGGTCAGAAAATCCCCATGTGCTTCTTTTAAACCCCAACATAAAGTTTTAGACCTATTCTGAGCAATTCATCCACCCAAACTGACAGAGCAGAGGCCACTTGTCTCCAATAGCCACACAACCCATTCACAAGCATTGTCAGCATCATATTTACCCTCCTGCACTGCTAATTAATGAGGTAAATAAACTCACAGCTCACACCTCAGACCAACTCTATATGTTATGAATTGTCCCTGATCTGTGTTTATCATCTCTTGGATAATATCAGTTTTAACTTGAAAGATTTGATATATGCTCATATTACACTGAGAGTTTCTCTGCAATTCAAGACTGAATCAGCTTCCAAAACTAAGTTTCAGGACACTGTTTTGGTTGGTTCTATAAACAACATTCCAGTTACAATTCTGCCAACTGCTCATTCTGTGACCACATCATAAAAACAAGGTGAGCAAAACTTTTCTTTTGCAGTGATCAGTTACAAATGAGAGCAAAGATGATACATTATTTTATCTATTTTCCATGGCTTTACCAAAGAGAGAAAAGCAATTGTCAATAACATACTTTACTATGAAGATAAACTGATACTACCACAATTCTATCCCTTTTCACTTACCTCTGCTACATGAATTTTGTGTGAACACCACAAACACCACTCTGGGTTCTTCTCCTCCCTTCTTCCACCTCCACAATGTCATCACCAGCATCATAATTTGATTAGCTTTTCGAGAAGGATCAGCTGAAGCAGCAAATTTTCCTGGTACAGCATCTTACCTATTTTTTCCTGCCTTCTAATCACTATCCACTATTATTATCTTGGATGTTCTTGTCAAAAAAAGATTAAAAACAATAATGAATCCAAAAGACCTCAAGTCTTTGACATATAGATATACTTTTACCCAAAGACAAATGCAAAATGCTAAGGAGACATAACCTACTTCAACCTTCAAAAGACACATAAAAACTCTTTGAAAGACTATGAAAAAGTCAACTATTGTGTACAGGTAAAAATTCCATTAGCAGTTGACACTGTTATAAAACGGACCTAGATGTTTGTAGCCTTCAACAGATGAAAGAAGTAAAGTGGTTAAAAGAATGACGAGAGCATAGGGAGGTGAGCGGTGCCTCAGAGAACTGCAAATGTGTGACAGCGAGCTGCAAAATACATCATGGTGGTGTATTTTGGAAGGGTCCACTGGAGACATCAATAATAGATTAACAGGTCATCAAAAAAAGCAGCATTGATGAGTTCTATAACATTTATTAGAGAAGACAGAATTATCTTTCCCCAACATGGAATGAGGATAACAAACCACAGCAAAAAACAGTTACACAAACTCATGTAAAATGACACAGCAAAATGGATTCCAAAGATGATGGAGTCAAACTGATATTCAAGGTTCTCACTGCTGTTATTCCCCTGGGAAGTTGCAGAAGGACACATACCTCTGACAGAAATGTCTGGGCTGATTTCTGTGCTCCTACATGGAGCAGATATTCATATACATACAGTGCTAATCTGCAAAACAAACAGAAAAGGGCAATATTTAGTGCTGCGCATTTGTTTTCTCCTCTTCTTTAGCACCAGAGGACTACCACCAGTTGGAGGTGCACTCTACAGCCTTCCACAAACCATAGCGCACTCAGGGTGTCAAATTCATTACCCATACCAGAGGTTTTTTAAACTAGACATGTAGGTCAGTCAGACCAGAGGTGTTTAAATAGTAGTTAATTAAATATTATTAAAGCCCTCAAATTACTTAATGTCAACATTTTTAATGATATTTGGACAAGTGCACAGTGAGCTAACAACTGACCTGACTGCTGGTCGCTGTGAAGACAATATACTTGCTCAGCAACACTGGTTATTTTTCCAGAGCAGGTATTTTTTTGCGTGTGGAATGTGTCAGGCTGTCAGCACACTTGAAACATAGTCTGTGTTGGTTCAAAGCACATGCAAACCTCAGGCTACCATCAGAAAAAGTCATCCCAGCATCAGTTGATGGTACGACCACATCTCTTGAACTAAGGGATTGTTAGATTCATTCAGAGTTATACTTTGATGACAACAGAGCTAGAAATGACTGCCACAGCTCCCACAGGACCTTCCCAAAAAGTCACCTTCAGCACCCAGACATGTCTCTCAGTAAGGACAAAGAGCTGGAATGAGGATCTCACTGCAGAAAGAGACTTGTTCTCTGAATGACCACCCAGTGAAATGTGAGCTGGGAAGGTTCAGTAGCCCAGGAACAGAAGAACAGGAACAAGCACCAAATCCAACTGATAGAGGCTGTGTAAGGAAGACTTAAGTTAGGAAAACCAAAGTAACACTTTCTGCTCCTCAGCTGAGTGTCCAGAGAAGCTCCTGCCTGTCTGTGTATCTCAATGAAACCTTGTTTGGAACAATGATTTAATGATGGTGGTTGGGAAAGGTCTACAAAACATTTCAGGATGAAAAGGGGAAGAGGGGGAAGGGGAAGGGAAAAGACAAGGGGAAAGGAAAGGGGAAGGGGGAAGGGAAAGGGAAAGGGAGGGAGGAGAGAAGACAAGAGGAGGGGGAGGAGAGAAGAATAAGAGGAAGAAGGAAAAGAGAGGAAAAGAGGGAAAAAGAAGAAGGAAAGGAAAAAGGGGAAACAGGAAAAGAAGAGGAAGAAGGAAAACAGGAAAAGGGAAAAGGGGAAAAGAGGTAGAAAGAAGAGGAAGAAGGAAAAGAGGGGAAAGGAGGGAAAAGAGGGGAAAGGAGGGAAGGGG
>NW_008684029.1:0-1412 GCF_000695815.1 Acanthisitta chloris | reverse complement strand
TTTTTATAGGAATGTTTATTGCCTTTACATCACACCTCGAGATATTCCTCATTATACCTCAATGTTCTTCCATGTTTTGCTGTGATTGGTTTTGGTTTTTTTTTGTTTGTTTGGGGTTTTTTGTTTGTTTGGTTTGGTTTTTTTGTTTTTTTGTTGTTTTCTTTTTGTTTGTGTATTTTCGTATCTAGTCTAGTACATAGGTGCTGGTCGAATGATTTGGAGTTTTCAAAAGTTATACTCAACCTGCTTCAAATGGAAATGCTTCCCCTGGATTGAAAAAGAAGAGAGCATGAGCAGACTGTTTCACATTAGCATTACTAATAGACTGGAAATATTTTGCAAAAAACAGCAGTTTCTGAGAGAATTGTCTAACTATATAACTCATTATTGTACCTAGTGATGCTGCTCAGTTTCACAGGCATTATTTAACTGGTTTTTGTGCTGTCAAATTAAAAAGCATCAATAGTTGCACAATCTTATTTAAGATATTTTTTATTTTTTTTTTCAGTGAGGCCAAAGACAGGTATATTGTGTACTACCAGAGAATCAATACAGTATTTACATATAGTTTCTTCAAAATAAAATGTTCTCACCAGTGATGAAGCACCCTGTAATATTTTGTCTCTGTTTCTGTGCATCCTGCCCCATTCTGTTCTTTGCCTCTTTCCAGTTCTCATTCCAAATAAAATGAATTCTAGTCAAGAGGTGTTTGAGGAAAAGGCAATTTAGAGAAAGGGAATAGAAGACGCCTGAGAGATGGGCATGCACTGAAAGTGCATGCACAGCTGTTAATACTTGCATGACTCTCTTTCTAAAATATAACAGTTCATGACTAGAAATATTTGATGGACTCTGTAATGTATAGTTATTTGTGGGGGCAGGAGTTCTTTGCCATTCTTGATCAGTCAGCTGGGGTTAACTTGAAGCTAACATATGCTACGATTGAACGGTCTTGCCTCAGTAGTATTCCTCACATTCTTTTCAGAAGGGCTGAAAATTCAGAAGTCAGAAGTGTAAATATTCCTTACTGCCTCAAAACAACCAAAGTCCTGTCCTCTTGCTTGTTAGCAGAAAATTCAAATGGGTTCCTAGATTAACTGAGGTCATTAAACATGCAAATTCAAGGTTTAATGCTATGGGAGTTTTTAAAAACAGTTTTGGCTTCTAGGTCTGGAAACAGGCATCTGAAACATTTGGAGTTCTGTCATTCCCAGCATTCACAGAGAATTTGTGAATTGGGCATGATTGTAATTGTTCAGTTGTGGTATTATCACAGGGCACTTGTACTTGATTTCACGAAATTAGGTGGCCATTTAGAGCTGAATATGTTAGTGTATTTTATCATGCTAATAAATACAGAAACCCACTATCTACTGATTTATCACGGTGCTCAGAGTTGTGCTATAGTTTAT
>NW_008684028.1:0-6577 GCF_000695815.1 Acanthisitta chloris | reverse complement strand
CACCTGTCTCTCAAACCGAGACATATGCAGATCAGTGACAGCACTCATCCCACACAGCTAGAGAATGTGGGAGCTGCACGAGGCGTAAGTATGCTGGGGCCCAGCCCTCTCCCCACACGGCTGCAGTAGGAAACCTCAACTCAGAAGTTAAGATTTCAGTTCATAGGCTTAATGCCTACACATGAGAAATAATGCTTATAGGTATGTGCAGACTGTTGTCCGCAATCAGATGCAACTGATAATGTAATTCCCTCTATTGTCATTGTTCAGTTTCTCTAGGAAAAACTCCACTTACTTTACTAAGCCCAACATTGTGGTATTTCTTTTCCATTATTTTCTTCACTGGTTCCTCCTCCTTGAAAGTAATGAAGCAAAATCCACGCCTCTTGTTAGTTTTGTTGTCCATGGGGAGTTCTATTGATTCAACCTGGTCGAAGACAATGATTTTATCTTTTACTCTGCCATTCATTCAATTTAAAATCCTTCAAACAGATCATATTTGTTAACTGAAATTATTTAGACTTGAATATGATAATGTATGTCCTTCACAGGGCTTTACATCGCTCAAAACCAAGGAAAACATCACTGACTAAAAACAGTGTTCAGAACTGTGTGAAAGACCTTTCCCTCTAACTTACAGTATCATTTCTCCATTCAGGAACTTGTGCACAAGGTGCACAAAGAATATTTTAGTTGTGCTGGATGAATAGTCTCAGTCTGACTTTTGGTTTTAACTCAGTTAAGACTGAAGTAACTAAGTATTTCAAACCCTGAGCAGACCTAGTCCTTCAGGTTTTGTATGAAAGATGGAGCTTTGTGCAAGTGCACAGTTCTGTTCACCCACAATGCTGCTAGAATTGTACGTTAACAGGACAAATTTACACCTGACTACAAACACAGGCTCTCCTTACATACAGCATATGAGACTTCAGCCTAGGCAAACAGTGGCTAAAGTCTGTAGGCCTGAGTGGACTGTCTGTAAGCGTGTAATGTATGGCAGCGATTTGGTGACCAAATTCCCTGACAACAAAGGTGCCATGACCTGACCCTGGCAACGTCTGAGAGCCAACAGAGAAGCAGCAGCTGTATCAAACTCTTACAAGTCCAGCTTTCAAAAACTGCAGCACTACTTTGTTCATCTGCACCACCAAAAATTGGGGACAGAGAGAGACAGACTGCACAGTCACACAGGATTTAGGCAAACTGCCTGAGTCTGTGAGTTGGGGTGGCTGAAGAGCATCCCACACTTCAAAAATGCTGCTTCCCTCTCTGACTTATCCCAGCTCTTCTTTCCGTTAATCCAGTCTGTGCAGCTCAAAGCCTGTAATTAGTCATAATTTTAATGATAAAAGTCTTAAGACACTTGGAGCCACACTGGCCATGCAGCTGACAGCAGTGTCCATGCAAGCTGGGGGCTGCTTTTTATTACTACATTTATGAGGACAGAACAAGATCACAAGTAAATGCAGTTCATTTCAACACATACCTCACCAAAGCCTCCAAAATATTCCCTTATTTTCTCCTCAGGTGTGTCTGGAGATAAGCCCCCAACAAAAATCTTTTTCACAGGTTCTTTTGTTTTCATGGCTTTAGCTCTTTTTGGATCAATGACCTTTCCATTCAGCTTGTGTTCTTTCTGGTCCATGACCTGTAGAAAATCAAAACACAGTCTTAGAGAGTTCAAGCTAGATGTTTCACTGATGTTTTGAGCAAGGCACAATTATTTTATATTTAGTTTTGTTGATGCTGTTGCCTCAATTTCAATACTTTGCAGCCATCGTTTGCTGCACAGAATGTTCCAGGATTTTGAGCACTATGCACTGACACAGACAGTTCCGTCAAAACTTTTCAAGGGCCACCTGGAGTCATGGACTACCCATGGGAAGTAAGAGCATAACATTTCTCAGAGAGTACTCTACAATCTCAGCCTCAAACCTTATGAAGTAAAGAATCTGTACGTTAGATATCACACCTCAAAGAAGGTGAAAACTCTTCCCTGTGCTGAAAAGTAACAGCTAATTTTTGCTTGGCTAGAGCCCAAATCTATCAAAGCTATTGGCTCTACTCTAGGGGTTCACACTGCAGCTCTGGAATGCAAAGACTTGAAGTTCGTTGCAAATCACTGTTTTCACAGCAGTAGGCAGCAGACATTTATACAGAGTATTTTTCAAGTGCTCAAGTCCAGTGGCTTGCAGCACACTCCCCTGGAAGTGCCCAAAGCCATACCTTAGCAATCACTGCGGGTCCTGGCCACTGCATCATGATGGTTCAGGAAAAAACCTCACTTCAGTAAGCATCTAACAATGTGCTGGTTTGAGCTGGAGTAGAGTTAACTTTCTTCACAGAGGCTAATATGGGGCTATGTTTGGATTTTGTGCAGAACACAGAGTTGATAATGCAGAGATGTGTTTGTTGTTGCTGAGCAGAGCTTACACAGAGTCAAGGCCTTTGCTGCTTTCCATACTGCCACACTGGCAAGGAAGTTAGGGATGCATGGGAGATTGGGAGGAGACACAGCTGGGACAGGTGACCCAAACTGACCAAAGGGATATTCCATACCATATGGCATCATGCTCAGTATATAAGGTGGGAGGAAGAAGGAGGAAGGGGGGACATCTGGAGTGATGGCATTTGTCTTCTCAAGGAACCGTTATGCGTGATGGGCCCTACTCTCCTGGAGATGGTTGAACACCTCCTGTCTGTGGGAAGCAGTGAATTAATTCCTTGTTTTGCTCTGCTTGTGTATGCAGCTTTAGCTTTCTCTATTAAACTGTCTTTATCTCAACCCATGGGCTTTTCTAGTCTTTACCCTTCTGATTCGCTCCCCCATCCCATGGGTGGGGGTGTAAGTAAGTGGCTGTGTGGTTCTTGGCTGCTGCCTGGGGGTAAACCACGACAAACATATATTGTATCCCTGAACCATCTCTTCAGCAGATCATGTACAAATAACTAGGCATTAAAAAAAAAAGTCACCTGAGGGCTTTATCTTTACTACCTAGAATTGCACATGTTGTTTGACATGAACATTACCTTATCTACACTCTCGGACTCCTTGAAGAGCACAAAGCCGAAGCCTCTCGACCGCCCAGTGATGGGATCCAACTTCAGGGTACAGTCTACAACTTCACCAAACTTAGAGAAATAGTCCTTCAAATCCTTCTTTGTCGTGTCCCAGCTAAGGCCTCCGATAAACATTTTCCTGTTGAGACAAGATGTTGACAATCTTTATCGTGTGTTACCCAAAGACCTTTCAAACTATGCGAGCTCAACCACCTCATGCAAGGAATTAGCAGTGTGCTATCAGCAATTACACCACACACACAAACCTGCACTTTCTGAGAACTTGCTTAAATGCTCCTGGCTAGGTCAGATAAAGATTTAGAAGTACACAAGAGTCTGGCACCATCTTCTGCTGCAGTTGCTTACTCTGCTATCCAATAGTGACAAAAAGATGATTTAGTACTTCCTTGCATCCCCACCACAGGCTTAATTCCATTTAGTTACCTGTGGAGCCTCCACACAACTACTCATGAAACACACACAGGCAGCTCAGATTGATAAGGTTTAAACAGAGGCATTTATGTACTAGTCTGGACTAGACATCTACTCATACTAGTAAACTAAAACAAACAGTTTAGCCAAGTTCCCTTCCCCAGAAAGCAATAAAAAAGCAAAGTATTGGATGGTCAAACTTATTTTCCCTTACAAAAACATGATTGAAACACCTGGCATGACTCAATACAATCAAGGCAAGGTCTTCCCAATACTCCTACAGGACCAGTGTTGCGGGGCACATGTGTACATCAGGGAATTCTGATCATGACATCTGTTTCCAGAAGCACACCGGAAGTTTAGAATCCAATCATGACTAGTAAGGCAGCAAAAAAATTGAAAAAAAAGAAGAAAAAATCAAGCCAGTCTGCACACAACTGAAACGTCCCTGGTTTAGGCACAGGGCTTATGCACCCATTCAAAAGAGGATTTGATTTGAGATGATCTCTTCTAATACTGATAAAGATTTTACAGCAGGTTCTAAACGAGTATGATCCATTATGAGCTATAAAAATGTTTTCTACAAAGCTCTGTCCATTTTCACTGTACCAATTCATTCTACAGCCACACACAGTTATTAGAAAACCTGAAAAACCACTGTACCGTGTTTCCAGCTCCTCCACCTTCCACACACACACAAATACTCCTGCCAATCATGTAGAATTGTGCTGCACCTCCACAAGTCAAACTCTCTCAAACCAAAAGCTGTTCCTGTGAACCAACTCTGCAGAATTAACAGAAGCATTCAGTTTCTGACAAACACATCCAACCTCCATACAGCTGAGAGGGTTCAAGAGCTTCAGAGGCTTCTATAACAAGTCCTGAAACAGGAGTTCCATCCCCCACCCCTTTATCCACTTTTCCCATGAGTTCCAGATCTCTCTTCAGCAAAGCACCACAAGCCCTTTCTATCTAGTGTGACTTCTCATTGTCTTCAGGACCATATGGGGAAAATGGTCCACACTGGTGAACCAGCAGCCTCACACCAGTACAGACAGCAATTTTGTTTTCTTCCCTTTTGTTCACCCCTCATTAAGGTTCTTGCATTGTTTGCTGTTTCGTGGGGGGTTTTAAGCAGCCAAACAGAACACACAGAGGATGCAGCACTGTATTTCTGACACACGGGGGACAGTGATGCTCTAGCAGTTACTCCTGAACTCTCACTTGCTGTGCAACACACAAACCACCTGTTTTATAGTCAACAACAAACCATCAACAAACACACAAAACCTGTTGTATAGCTATTAACAAACACAACATTAGCATATAAAACCTGTTTTCCATCACTGAGTACAGACAGACCAAGACAGGGGCTGGAAACTGACAGTCCTCTGAAGGCTCTTCTTCCCCCCACGCAGGAACTGTCAGAGAGCAGCAAACCACAACTGCTTCAGTCTGCCACTACCCAAGCTGACAAACCACTGCTCCACTGCCAAACTGAGGTCAGGCCAAGGCTACAGCACAAACATGAACACAACTCAGGTGTGATGCCACAGCACTGTCAAAGACTTGTAAAACACATCCATTTCCCACCCCACAGTTTGGCTGGTCTAAGTCACATCAGCACAAACAGGTTTCCAGAGCAGGTTACCAGAAGCGTACTGGGAAACTCCAGACTTAGGTAAACAGATAGTGGGTTTGGCCTTTCTCCAACAGAGTTGCCAACGTGGCTTTCTCAAGTCCACAGTTCTCACCAAGGAGATCTGAGGGTATGAGAACCTGCACACTGTTTTTTTCCTGAAAACACTGTCTCTAATTCCTAGTGCAAAGAAAACACCAACAACCCACACCCAGCAGCTACCAAGGATGTGCTGATTTCCCTCCATTACTAAGAGAGCTGTCAGAACACTTCATTTCCTGCACAGCATCACCCCTAAGAGTTGACAGGTCAAACAAAAGGACTGACCTAAGCTACAAGTCAAAGTATGACACATGTAACCACTGCTCAATGTCACTGCACCACTCAGAGACACCTTTCCCTAGGCTGTGTTGCCCCAAAACAGCAGCAGGAAAACCCTTTAACAGGTGTGTATGCAAGGGTAAAAAGCAAAACAAACATGCAAACTGCAAAGGTATTTAAAGCCACTAAGAGCAGGTGAGAAGTAACAAAATATTCTGAGTTTTCACTAATCCTAGCAACACACTGTAGAAAGGGTTCCTGATCTCTCTCTCAGCATCATCCCAGGTTATTACAGGAAGAGGAAGACACTTCGGGAAAGTTTTGCAGCACATTATCTACAGGATATAGTATCCTAGTGCTCCTTTATCCAATTTATCTTCTGCCTTGTCCCGAAACAGACCTGCAGCTCCAGTTTCTCACAGGCCTGACCGGAATCAGCATAGAGCATCAGCATCATACTGCAGTGACAGGACAAGGGGTAACGGGTTCAAGTTGAAGGAGGGGAAATTTAGGTTAGGTATTAGGAAGAAGTTTTTTCCTGTGAGGGTGGTGAGACACTGGTACAGGTTGCCCAGGGAGGCTGTGGCTGCCCCAACCCTGGCAGTGTTCACAACCAGGTTGGATGAAGCTTTGAGCAACCTGGTCTAGTGAGGAGGTGTCCCTGCCCAGGGCAGAGAGTTGAGGCTAGATGATCTATAAGGCCCATTCCAACCCCTAAAATTCTACAATTCTATCATCACTGCATTTATCATATGTGAATTTCACCAGGTACATGCAAATGACACTGCCCCATGCCCAGCATCAGAGGGTTAAGGGCTGCCTTCACTCTTCAGACATCACCTCAAACAACCTTCCTCACAGCAAGCTGCACAAGAAGCAGAAGGATGGCTCAGGCTGGGAAGAAGTCCAGGCGCCTCACGCCTCTGACACTCAGCTAACAGCGTTTATGCCTGCAGCATGCAGCTACTCAAACGGGGGACAGGGCAACGCTTAGGGTGACTGCGACCCGAGCGCTGTGCACGGAGTTAGTCTGAACACAGGCGCCGCAGGTTAACCTAAAGGAAAGACGCCCTAAAAGATGAAGAGAGTTCGTGGCTCGGCACACATCGCACCCGGTGTGCGCGT
>NW_008684027.1:0-12432 GCF_000695815.1 Acanthisitta chloris | reverse complement strand
CACCAGTTCCAACCTTACTAAACAGAGTGGAGAGAGGCTCTGGAAATAAAGAGTATTTTTTTAAAAAAAAGTAGAAGCTTTCTACTGGTTTTAAGGTATTTGCTCAGTCACACTTTGCCAGGATGTAAGGAAACCTACCTAACAGAGGAAGTTTTGAGCAACACTGCCTCAAAAGCTACTCACCATTTACACAAATCACCACCTGTATCTGGAAAACAGTCGTGAAAATCACCATTAGGTACTCTGACCAAACACTACAGCCATGGCCTAAATACATTATGTGGTATTGTGGTGCAGAGCAGCAGTTCCCAGAATTAAGCAATCTTCCAATTAAGTGTCATGCACTGAAAACAAAATTAAATCAACTGTGATGCTGCCCTACTACTTCTACTCCCTTCTCCCATCAGGGAAGGAAAACAAAATCCACCAGCCTGAATACTGTATCACCAGCAGGACTGGATTTCCAAGAAGCTGGGGAGGGGTCTACACACACCAGATGTGCCTGTCCCAAATTCCAGCACTCTTGAGGACAGCTGAAACAAAGCAACTATTTTTTAACTTGTAATAAAACTGGATTTCCAAAAGTTCCAGTGCTTTTAAATTTTGCCTCGTAAATTTACAGCCACTTGTCTAATTACTGCAAAAGCATTAGAGCTTATTATAATCATGTGTCTGCACTGAAAACAGATATAAGATAGAATGTTGGAATAGATTGCCCAATTATACAGTGCACAGCTATTGCAACTGCCATCAAAGTAGAATTCATAACGAGTCCAAGGGCTTGTCTTTAAAAACACAAGCACAAGCAATACTTAACACTTAAAGCAATTTCACCAGGAGAAGCCTGTGCAAGACAGAGTTCAGCCAGAAGTGCTGTCAATTATGGGCCATGTTTGAAGACACATATACATGCACAGATTCATATTTATGCCAAGTGTGGGGCAGCCCCATGAAACACACAGCTGAGCTAAGGGCTGACTACAGCATGATACTCTAACTCTGAGCATCAACCATTGCTTCACCACCTGCATCACCTACTCTGAGTGCAAAGCCCCTGATGAAGTCAGAATCCCATCCCACACACCAGTGCAGCAGAATCAAAGAATCATCAAGGTTGGAGGATCTCTAGGATCAGTGTGGGGCAGCCCCATGAAACACACAGCTGAGCTAAGGGCTGACTACAGCATGATACTCTAACTCTGAGCATCAACCATTGCTTCACCACCTGCATCACCTACTCTGAGTGCAAAGCCCCTGATGAAGTCAGAATCCCATCCCACACACCAGTGCAGCAGAATCAAAGAATCATCAAGGTTGGAGGATCTCTAGGATCATCAAGTCCAAGCCTTAACCTGCCACTGGCATCCCTAAAATCAGATCCTCCAGCATCAGATCCAGACACCTCTTCCACACTTCCAGGGATGGTGACTCCACCACCTCCCTGGACAATCTACTCCAGTGTCTGAACACCCTAACAGGGAAAGTTTTTCCTAACATCTAACCTGAATCTCCTGTCTCAGCTTATGGCCTGCAGGTGAGGGTGTCCCACCACTCAGGGAAACTACCCACATTCAGGAGCTACAGGGCACAAAGGCAGTAGAGTTGGAGGTAGCTACCAAAACACAGCCCTGTGTGACCCCTGGCAGCCTCATCTCCCTCCAAGTTGTTAAATTCTGGCTGGAATACTGCTCCACTATCACTGAAAGTCCAAAAAGCACACAGAGTCACACACATACACCCCAAAACACACCATTCATCAGGACTCACCTCTGCCTGTGTATGGCAGGGATGCAGCCTCCTACACCCAGCTCTTCTGAAGAGAAAGCTGGTGACTTTCTGATCCTCCCACTGCAGCTACACACAGCCTGACAGAGCACAATCAGGTCCCCACAGACACACAGGCCTGTCCCAAAGGTCTTAGTCTACCTAGATCAGAGCTGTTTTAGTCAAAAAGAGTGAAAAAAACTCTAGGGTTCTTGTGCTCTTTCTCCTCATGTAACTACAGCACATCTCAAATTGAGATGCCTGGAAAGAAAATAAACAAAGCTCAAAGCCAACAATGAATCTCCATCTGAAACATCAAGAAAACCCCCAAAGCTCAATTTGAAATTACTCTGGGCTTGAGTTCAAATAAACACAAGAATTCAAAGCTGGAAGCATGTAGGATGCCCATACTGGAGCAAGGAGGGAAGGAGCTTGTACCTTCCACTGGCAGAGAGCTCCAGGGACTTCCTTTTCTGACTTTTGACACAAATCCTAAGTGCAACACGAAAGAGGCAAAACTAAGCGGAACAGAGTTAGACACAGAATCTAAACAGAGGTAGATTTGAAAAATTAAAACTGAGGAACTGTAACATCCAAGTTTCTGCAGGGAGCACAGAGCAAGGGTTCCTCAATACACAACTGGATGGTTGGGGCAGAGAAAATAAGCAGATTCAAGTTACTGGCAAATGTCAGCACTCCATTTAAACAAAAACAGCAAGTGCTTGATTTCACTTTGATTTTGATGACTCTGCTTTTTATTTTCATTTTTTTCCCAGCACTTCAGTAGCTTACAAACCATCTTCTGTATACATTTAAGAACTGATAATGCACAGCTTCCATTCCGTCTGCTCATTAGTTTAAGAACTTCAGGAGACACTAAGCCAGAGAAAAAGGGAAAAAAAAAAAATAGAAGAAAAACAATTATGGGAATAAGTCTGTAGCTAAGAGAGATCTAATCTAGCTAATTATACTGTTTGCCACTTGCATTTATAGCTAGCATTGAAATCAGTGGGTGAAATTCAACACGAAGTGGCAAGACAAAGCATACAGTCTGAGTGCTGCATGAAGTCTTCAGGAGCCAACCTCAACTTCAGCACAAGCAACTGAAAAGGTACTAGTGTGAATTGAAAGTAGATCACTCCAGCCTTCCAGTCTTCATTTTCATGTTCCTTGCAAGCAAAAATTCATTTGTTTTACTTTTAGGACTCCTGCGAACGTGTCACACACTCAGCAGTAAGTACACATTTACTGATGACAAGTTGCAGCTCTGTCTCGAGATAGGAATCACTCAAAGCATAGGCAAGCCCCTGCCAATATCTTTCAAGCAAACAAACTAGAAAATACATGATATGCTGAAATCAAGCCTGATTCCTTCAAGGAAATTCACTTCAAAAGGAAGCCTTCAGGCTATGCTTCTCCAGGCTGCCCCATGGAAGAAAGCTGAGAAAAAGAGGGTGAAAAACAGGGCAGAGAGGACAGATGAGCCCCAGGGAGGAACCAGGACAGAGGTCTCCATGTCCAGCTTGGCACAGCCACCCTGGGGGACCATACCATGCCAGGGCTTTGGCAGAGCCCTGGGAGATAGGTGGTAGCAACTGCAAACAAAGAAAAGAGAGTGTTTTTACTGATGGATGGGTCAATGGCAAGGCAGCTGAAGATATGGCATGTAGGTGCAAGTACAGCCTTATCTTTCGTCTCTTCCTGCACATCTGATCTTCAGCACTCCCAGCCATGAGGACTCCATTCATCTCAGAAAAAGGAGCTCAAGAGAGAATACCTAATAAATGCAGGTATTGTTAGGGTTTCATTTCCCCCAGCCAGAATCACCCCGTGAATGATAAGCAAAGCCTTTCTTCAATCAAGATTACCTGATACTGGATCACATGTGACAGCCACAGGTAGGCCCAGCAAGGGTGACAAGCAATCAAAAATCAACAGGGGGAGGGAGAGGGTGGCAACACTCAGCAGAGCTTCTTTCCTAACATCTCTGCTCGCTTTAAACACCCAAACTCAGACAAAGAAATCTGTCTCATGATGCAAAGAGGTGGCACCCACCCCATGAAGCTGGAAGGAACAAAGAAAAACCAAGGGGAGGTGTGGGGGGACAAGAAAAGTGAGGCTGCTTCCAGCACCATTAGTCCTCACAAGGGTTCCTTGCCTAGCCACTATTAGGAAGCCAACACATGACAGCAGGTCATTCCAACAGACAAGCCCAGGAAACAAGTGTGCACACAAGAGATTATAAGGATGAGGAAACACCAGCGTTTAGTAATCCCAGCTACCACCACAGCCTGCCTGTGTGCTTTCTGCTCAGGGGAGTCTCCCTTCAGAGCTCCAAATGTCATTCCTAATGGGGAGAAAAACTGTTGCCTCAACAGTGGTAGCGACTTATTGCTAATATAAGATTAAGATAATTTGGTTCCTCAAAGCTAGATTTAAAGAAGGCTTATCCATTTAATGAGAGTTAACGATGCTTCTCTCCACCACAGCTAGACATAGGCACTTCCAGGACTGGATTCTACTTGTCCTTCCCACCACTTTGGCTGTGACTAAAAGGTTATCATGAAAATACAGCTACCTCAAATTCAGTGGGAAAAAAAAAAAAAAAAAAAAAAGGCCTGATGTTCAAACACAGGGGAAACCCCCAAATTTCTGTATTGTTTGTCTGCTGCAATATCTGAAACATGCAAGGTGCTTCTCAGATTTACAAAACCAAGACTGTCAAGGCTCATGAAAAGGTACTAGTAACAAAAGCTTTAAAACTTAAGAAACAAATAGCCATTAAATGTTTTTGCAAAACTCTTTAGCAGACCATAAACTTTCTGCCAAACTACTTCTGAAACTAAGAGTTGTGCCAGAGGACTTCTGCACATATAAATTACTTGTGGAGAAACTTCTATGTGTATTTAGATGTTAGAATTGCTGCCATTTTTCATTGAGTTCATGCATGCAGTGACAGTCTGACCCAAACAACATCTGCATTTCCACTTCTCCAAAACTCAGTTTGCAAAGGTTTCTTTCTACTCTTTTCAAGACTCATCCTGCAAAGTCTGCAGCCTTAAAACTCTTGCACTTCCTCAGATGAAGCATCCAATAAAGAACAGGTATTTGCATCTTGCCTTTGCTCTGACATAGAAAAACACCCCAACATCTCTCTCTCCTGTTATACCCAGCAGGTAGCTCTAACACTCTGCTTACAAGAGAACACAGAAGCATCAGTCATGAACAATGGGTTTGAGGTTGGAAGACAACACGGAGATGGGAACATTGCCAGGATCCAATAGAGAGATGATTCCCAGAATAAACTCCAGACATTGATCCTCCCACCCCACCCCCAGCTCTAGTTTTCCAGCTTTGCCAAAACTATCAGAAACTTCAAAACTCAAGTTCACAAGGGGATTACTGTCTTGAGCAACTTGAGGCCACATTGAAGGAGATACATGAACACACACACAAATCTGGGGTGCTTATCAAGACAAGACAATGTGAGATGGGAGAATACATGTCAAGAAGAGAGGTCTGGAAGGAAATGACACATTTCCACTTCAGCTGTAGATTTCCTGTGCAATTTTGACCATGCAACTCAATGTTCTCTGAGGTGCCACTTCAGCTGTAGATTTCCTGTGCAATCTTGACCATGCAACTCAGTGTTCTCTGAGGTGGTTTTTTTTTAATCCATAAAAACACTAACTTCGCAGTTGTGTTGTCAGGCATAATTCATTAATGTTTACTAAAAAAAAAAGTGCTTTGATGTTACTGGGTAAAAGCCACTACAGACAGATCACATATTAAAGAGCAGCTAAATATTACCAGGACTGGTGCCCTGCACCAGTTTTTGCAGTTGCTCTATACTAAGCAGCCAGGAAACAGCAGCGGATGCTTCCAACAGAAGCATCAGCCACATTCAGTGCCACGCCAGATCCGGAGGGGAGCAGACAACACCACAAAAGCAAAGACACAAGATCATGAATGCTGAGGGAAAACTAAGGAAACAGAGTCAACTTCCTCTTCCACCAGCGAGCGGCGGAGCTGGGACTGCCAACATCCTGCCACTCGAGCTGTGCGGGTGGAATATCAGTGATTGGGGCCTGGTGGGACACCCCAGGGCAGGCAGAAAACAGCAACACAGCTACTAAAGATATGTCCTTCTGGGGCAGATGTTGGGGGCTAGGCACGACAGGGTGCTCCAGCACACCTCTCTCCTTGGTGGACAGGAGCAGACACGACAGGGTGCTCCAGCACACCTCTCCTTGGGGGACAGGAGCAGGAAGGGTGGAGGAGAACAGAGCGAAACACGCGTCCCATCCCACTGCCCTTGAGGTATGATGCCCCCACCAGTGATGCCCCCAGTCCAGCAGCTCCAAGGCAGTGTCACAGCTGGGTGCACCCTGGGTTTGAAGGTAGCTGAAAGTGCAAGGAATGCCTTTGACTTTGAGGAAGTGCCTTGACGTGGCTGGAACAAAGGACCCACATGCAGCTTAACGGCAGGATTGGCTTCCCAGAAACAAGGCTGCAATTGGGCAGGCAGGATGAAAAGCAGTGCCTAAGCAAAAAGGCTACTGTTCACTACCATTTCACAGGAGATGAGATCCCTCCACCTCTTCTAATTTTTCACTCTTAATCCCAGACATTAAAAAAAAGCATCTCCTATTCCTGAAAAGGTGGTGTGACTTTTCTAGGAGAAAAGCATCTCCTATTCCTGAAAAGGTGATGCGACTTTTCTAGGAATATATGCATTATAACTTTCAGCTTCTGGGTATTAATGTTTTCCATGTTAAATTTGGAAAGGAAGGAAGGGATTATTCTTAATTCTTTGACTGCTCTACAGTACAGCAAAAGGGAATGAGCAAGTTAAGACAGTCTTTAGAAAAAGTATCATTTTTAGTAAAGAAAGATCTATTGAGCAAATATTTACAGCATCGTTTGGATGTCTTCAAAAGACCGTAAATCCAAGATTTGCTTAGGTAGAAGAAATGCAGATCTTTATCTATAAGCCTGAAAACAAAGCAAACATTTCTGAATTCCCTCTCTGTAGAGACATTTTGTCCTTTGGGACGAAACTCCACTGCTTCAGCACTGTCACTTCTGCACCTTGCCTGGCTCAGAGCTGGAGCTGCTGCTGTACTTTCAGATCTAAGGTGTTCTTGTTTCCAAAAATAAAAGTCACTAGATCCTCCGAAGGCTCTGTCTTTCAGGGGTGGTGAGAAAAGACTGCCTTTAATGCAGGCCAACTCCTCCCACGCTTCGCAACCGATGGCTCGCTCTATGCCAAATGACTTTAAAATTCTGCAAATACAAGGAAGAAGTTTCCAGAAACAAGGAACAGCCCAGGGGCTGTGCAGCACAGGGAACCTCTTCTGTATCCCACAACCCACCAGCATTTGCTGCAGGCTTAAATCCTCCTCTTCAATGACAATTTTTGCTGAGCAAGGTGGGAGCCCCAAGGAACTGCTCCTAAGCAAAAGATCCTCAAATCCCTGGGTCAGGATCCATTCAACACTGCAATGGAGGGTCACCAAGCACTTGGGTGTAGCTGACCAGTCCCTTGACCCTCCAGTAAGCACACAGCCTCATCCTCCTCCTTCACTCAGCTCCAAGAGTTCCAGCTATTTAAAGAAACTGTACCACACATCCGACACCAAGAACTTGTCCCTTCATCCCACCTCCTCTAGGAGAGGCAGACATCATTAATTAGGTCATGAGATCACCCTCTGCCTGCTGCTTTTGTGTGTCTCTGATTCATCAGAATATTACTAAGGTACGTTAGCAGGACAGTTTACAGGATTACATATAATAAGCATCAGTTAGACGGAAGTGCATCACGAATTTAACAGAACAGTTAAAAAAAAAAGAGCAACAGTCCAATTACCTTCTCCCTGAGCCAAGTTTCAAATAAAGCCCTTGGTGAGGCCCATACTATAGCACAGTAGGGAGCAGCACAGTGGGCTAAAATTGTGTTATTATTCTCTTTGTTGGAAAAGGAGGACTAACAATTTGGACTGGGAGGCATTTAACTATCTATTTGATTAGCCATTCAACACAATGACAGAGGTCACCGAAGCACCACACAGCACAAATGAATATCTGACCTCACATCACATGCCAACATGAAATCCAAGTGCAATTCCTCCCTGCACCCCTCCTCCTGTCTCTTTCCAACGCTGGGTTTGACACCAACAATCTGCTTTATCCCATTTCTCTTAGTTTTGGCATTTTAAAAGAATACCAAGCTTACAGCAAGAAGTTACATGTGCAATGTTTATAAATAACTATTTTATACCCCCCACAGTTATCTGTTTCATATTACTATGCCCAAACACCAACAGTTGAAGCAAAGCAAGGGGAAAATTCATGGCAAAAATAAAGCTACTTCAGAAAAATGAAAAAAAAAAAAAAGAGAGAGCTTTTTTATTGAGTAGAACAACCAATTACCTTCAGGTTTACACAGTTCACTCCTTCCTAGGCGAGACAAGGATCAAAGAGGACCCTAAATCTCAAAAAAAATCCTAGAAAAAGGAGCAGAGGTCTGTGGGTAGCATGGACAGACTCCCACATCTGCAGGTATGGCTGCAGCAAGCTATAAATTAAATTAATCCATCTAGGCAGAGGCACAGATGGGAGAAACTTCATAGTGGGTATCTATAGCATGAGTAAACACACCCCTGCACACAGATGTTCTGCAGGTTATTTTCCAAGGTACAAGCCATGCATAGGAACAAATGGATGAGGTTGGGTTTGCCAGGAGGTTTTTCTGCGCCACTGAAAATATGATGTTACCAGTTTCTAATGGGAAACAGTTGAAGAAACCACACAGGGCCAGTGCCAGGGGCAGGGGGTGAAGAAGGAAGTCTGCAGCTCATACAACTTCCCCATCAGCCACGTCCTGAGGACCTGACCTGATGGGAAGACTCCAGGCAGGTAAGAGCAGCTTGGAGCATCCCCAGAGCTCACACAGGCATAAATGGATGTGTGGCAAATGGGAACACAATGGGAACTCTTCAGTTAGGAGCACAAGGGAACCAGAGAGCTAACTCTGCAAAGCAAGTGGGAAGATAAGGCTGCAGCCTCTCCACCAGCTACCGATGTGGTCTGGGTACCAGGGGAAGATCACACTGAACACTAATTAAAGTTGGAACAACAGCCTGTTGGGACTGAATGGATTTACACAGGCTCAGCGTGGGAGTGTGGCTCAGTGACAATTTATTTCTTATTTATATTGCAGTACCACTCAGTGGCCTCCAATCATGACCAAAGAGGCATTGTGTTAGACACCGTTCAGCCACCCACGTCGGCAAACCGCTTAGCGCCAAGAGCTTACGACCCGCGGTCCTCGCTCAAGAAACCATGTGCACCCAACCTCTCCCAGACAGCAAACACTCCAAGGGTCTAATCCTGGCCCAGTTAGGGCAGAAATGCCTGTCTGGAAAAGGCCTGGCCTGAACAAATGTTGCTGCAAGTTCAGCTCTTTCTCCTGGCTGCATCGTGTCCAACACTCAGGACCTACAAGTTCTCAGCCACTTGGTAAGTTGGAAGGGAAAACCGTAAGGTGCTGCTTGGGATTAGCAAAATGTTCTCTAAAGCGATCAAAATGCAGCTGTTGTATTCAAAAAGAGGCCATGCAAATAGGAAAAGTATTAAAATCCAAAAATACCCCACCCCACATAACACTAGAAATACACCAAACCCAAAAAATATCACTTCTTAGACAGAAATTCATATTGATCAACCCAACTTGTGTACAGCTTGAAGCTTCCTTCTCCTGTTCCAGGGCCCGAAGGAGGTTTTCCATGCCCAAATTTCAACCATGCTATGTCTTCTCATAAACGTGATTTTGTCAGAATTGCCACAGGTCTAACCTACAGGGTCTGTGATACTATTGACAGTCCTTGTTATAAGAAAATATTGTGAAGTTCCATTGGAGGAAGTTTCTCAGGACACTCCTCCACTGAAGGACTCACAGCTCCACGAATATCGAAATATTTCCACGTCTCAAGATTCATCAAAATCTCCCTAATGCCTATTTCTTCTCTAGTTTAAAATGTTTGCTATAGTCCACTACAAAAGCAAGGACATCAGATGAGAGGAACAATGATTCCTCCCATCATCCTCCTGATTTCCAAAGCCCAAACAAAACCACAGAGCACAAACATTCAAAACAATCCCTTGGGGGAACATGCCAGATGCAAACTGTCAGCCAAAACAGGGAAGCAAAAAAAAAATAAATAAAAAAACCACCAGTTAGTTCAAGGGTCTCCAATGTGAGGCTTATAATGGAAATTATTTTACAATTTGAATTACAACTTACACTAGAACCCAAATTAATAGTATTTTCTTAGTATTTGTATCTATGCCTAAATCAAATCAATAATTAAGCTTTAGGCTTATAAGATTTACTTTGTTATAGTATTCTACTTGGCAGGGTATTTTACAGCAGCAAGTTTACATAGCAGTTCATCCATAACCATGATTTACTTCACTTTCATTAGCTTAAAGACTAAAATCAGAAGACACTTAATTCTTCTAATTTAATATTTATAAATTAAGGAAGTAGGTTCATGAGCACTGGGTTGCTAAAAGCCACTTCCATGCCAAAGAGTTCAACAAGAAAAACTTACTGCTGCCAAGGACATCACTTCCCAATTAACTACCACTGTGCTGTGTGACTGGAACTATGATGAACCCTGTCAGGAGGAGAAAAATATCTACCTTTCCCCAGACATATCTCAGGGGGGTAATTCAGTGAGGTGCCAAGGAAGTGAGAAGTAATTTGGAAGGGCTAAGGCAGAGTCTTGGTCTCATTGCTTTCACTGCTGCTACCATACCTATGGCCTTCAAGGGTGGATGGATGGATGGATGGATGGATGGATGGATGGATGGATGGATGGATGGATAGATGGATGGGAGAAAATCACATTAACAAGAAGAGCAAGCAGATCAGACCACAGGTTGCTAATAAGGACCAGGAGCTCCCCAGCAAAGTGAAGCTTCTCCAGCTCTTGTAACATTCTTGGAGAACAGAAATTAGCACCTGACCTCTTCACTGTGCTCATGCTATGACAATGCCTTGTGCTAGCTCTCAACCAGGAAAAAAAAGCTCAAATAAGTAAATAAAACAAAATGTTATCTCAGCTGTGGACAGTTTTATTACTACTCTACTCCCCATATTTTTACTAAAAATACTGCCATTTAAAGAAATCCATTTATTCTGTCCTCCGGTATGAAAACAAATTCTGTATTTTGAGGACAACATAACTGCAACTTAAGCCTTTTCAAAACATGCCCCTATGAAAGCAGGCTCTCTCTCATCAGCCAGATGAATGCAGGACTCTCTTTCTGAGCTTGACTTCATTCCTTCAGCTAAAGCTGGGGAAACAGAAAGGTTGTTTATGGGAAGAGTAAGTCACCTTTTTTTAATGCCTGAGGAAACCAAAAGGTCTAGTTTGCCAGGAGTTACTTCTCTTAACATACAGGATCACTTGCAAAAAGTCACGGGTGATTTGGTCCCTTTCAGGAATTATCAAAAGAGTATTTGAAAAAGAAGTGTTGATCCCCAAAGAGGAAAGCAAGAGCAGTGAAAATGTTCTTTCAGAGGGATTTACTGCCTCACCCACCAAATAAAAAAGTGGGTGTTTAGAAGGTTGTGCAGTTCACAGCTTCAGCCAAGCTGCATGAAGTTAGTTCCTGTCCTTGTTTGGAGGTAAAGGAGGCAGAGCAGGGAAGCCACTACACGAGCAAGAGGGAACAGGCAAAAAATGGGCAAAAGCCAGGAGTAAGAAAGCATCTGAGAACATAAGTGGCAAAGCAGGGTGTGAAAGCAGTGGGGATGAGCAGCTCACGCTGTGCACCGACACTCTGCGCGTCCCTCGCTCGCAAACGAAGCCCATCCACCCTGGGCAGGCCACACTGCTGCCAGTCACAGCTCAGACCCACATTTCACCCCACCACCAGTGCCAGTGGATCACACCTCACTCAGACAAGGCTTGAGCAGCTGTCTGTGGGTGTGACTTGGGGATTCAGCTAGAAACTCATCTAAAGGTGAGCTACTGCTGCCAGGAGCAGGCACCTGATGGCTCTACCCCCTGCACCTCCAGCCCCCAGTTCCCAGCACAGCAGCAGCCACTGCTGGCTCAGAGAGCTACACTGGCAGAAAACTCCAACTGCTTGTCAAGGAGAGGGTGAAGAAGAAAAAGAAAATGGAGATGAAGAAATGTCAAGAGACAAAACCAGTGCTGCTGCGCTGGGAGGCTGAGAACCTGCTGTCAGCAAGCAAGTGGACAGAGTCAAAAGGCTTCCCTAAAAAAAAGGTGGGCAGGAGGGGTGTAGGAAGCAGCATTCCTACCAAAAGCAGTGTATCTTCTGAGGATAAGACACATACTCCTGATGGTTTTCATTGAGCAGCTGGAAATCAAGGAGCATGCTGCCACAAACTACAGGGTCCTCCTGATCAATGATGGTTATCTCCAAAATAACCTGGATTGAATAATCCTTGGCTGGCCAAGGATTCAGTACCACAAGACTACAAAATACCCATCAGGAACAGACTGACACACCAAAGTGCTTCAGTCCTGTGGTACAGGACTGGATGATCTCCTGAGACTCTTACCTGAATGGATTGATAAATCAATCCATATGAATGGATTGTGTATCTGCACATGTGTACATATATAT